>NW_015653601.1:80193-92767 GCF_001515625.1 Sinocyclocheilus rhinocerous
TGTGAGCTTAAAGGGTTAGTTCACCCAAAAATGAAAATTAGGCTGTGTTTTACTCACCCCCGAGGCATCCTAGGTGTATATGACTTTCTTCTTTCAGATGAATCCACTCGGAGTTATTAAAAATTGTCTTTGAACTTTCAAGTTGTTTAATGCCACTCAGCGGGTGTTGCATTGCTTCAGATGTTTACCCTATTATTAAAGATGTTCAATGCATTGAATTTTCTATCCATACTGATGTATATTTATTCTAGCCTATTGGTCTAAAACAAAATGCGTCTGCAGATGTTTCATTTATGCAGTGCTAAAACCTAATGCCTAGGATTTCCAACACTTTCCTGTATTCTGCTCCATTTATTATACAAAGTGGAATAATGTACATCCAGCCAGGAAATGAAGAGTTCTCAAATTACCCTAAATTGGTTTATTAAATGGCGGCCCATAAATTTTACTCCCCCACATATTAATACTGTTTTTACCAGAACAATTTTAGTAGTCAGTAGCTGTAATAAACATTTTGATATTCAGAAGTTTCATGTTGCCTTAGTCACGCACGGTAATCAGCAAATGCCAAAATGTTGTTTTTCATGTTCACTAGTATAAAAGTGTTCCGTCTTTAATTGTAAACAAATGTTTTGTCGTTTATTGTCTCTTACTAACACATTTATCTAATATTTTTAGATGGAATTGCCCTCTGATCAGGTTCTGACTTTTCTAAAGTCTTCAACGGGTCTGAAGAGAGCAAAGAGAGGTTGGGTTATTCCTCCATTCAATGTACCTGAGAATAGCAGAGGTCCGTTCCCAATGAAGCTGGTCCAGGTGAGTGGAAATCATGAAAGGACTGTTCAGAATTAGACGGATGAGAGAGGTTTGTTTGTCATTGACTTTGTTCTCTTGTTGCTTTCTGTGTTTAGATAAAGTCCGACTATGCCCTGGAAACTCGAATGCAATACAGCATCACAGGTGAAGGGGCAAATCAGGACCCAAAGGGAATTTTCACTGTTGAAAGATTATCAGGGAATCTCTATGTGACTCAGCCACTCGACAGAGAAAAAAAAGCTTCATACAGAGTAAGTTGATTTTTAGTCTCTTAAACATTTAAAATCAACATTTAGTTCATGGTGTATTTAAGCATTGATCACTCTTGATTCTTTGAAACTGTCCTCTTTTCATCAGATTTATTTTCATGTGTTTGCATGAGACCTTGCATTTTAAATTTGTATATCTACTAAAGATGAAGTCAGTTTTCTTGCATATCAGTGTCTCAAAGCTAATAGACATGGACTAAAATACTTTAAAGAAACTCATTCAGTATTTGCCCCTTAACATGCCCAAATTTATTCTCATTTCTTTAGCTTATAGCTCATGCTACAGCACTTGATGTGATTAATGTAGCAGAAAAACCAATGGAAATTGTCATCAATGTGATCGACCAAAATGATAATAAGCCTGTGTTTACTCAAAATCCTTTTAATGGATATGTTCATGAAGCTGCTGGAAAAGGTAGGTGTATGGTGCAGTTTCTCAATAAAATAGCTTTTAGCTATTTTTTTCTCTTCAAATGCCTCTGCAGCTTTTACCACCTAATTAGTCTTTATTCCCTCACCAAAGATTATGAGTTTATGACGGTCACAGCCACTGATGCAGATGACCCAGATACGAACAACGGTATAGTCAGCTATGCAATTGTCAGCCAAGAGCCACAATTTCCAAAACCGAACATGTTTGATATCAACATTTTATCTGGAACCATTCGTGTGCGAGAACCAGACATGGACAGAGAGGTGAGAAGTGACATTTGATGAATCTCAAAGTGGTGATAAAATGACTTAATGTAAACGAACTCATCAGTTATCTTCCTTTTCAGCAATGGCCCAGATATACTTTGTTAATTGTGGCTGCTGACACGGAAGGAGATGGTTTGGCAGCCACTGGCACAGCTGTTATTACAATTACTGACAGCAATGATAACCCACCACAGTTTGAGCAAACTTTGGTAATGTATATTTATGTATTCAGAGTGTTTTACTATACCATTTATAGGTGTTTGAACTCCTTAATACTTAATGCATACCCTACATCTCCTTATTTTAGCACACCGTATCCGTTCCAGAAAATAAAGTAGGGGCTGTAGTGGCTAAACTTGCAGTTACTGATGGAGATGAAGTTGGATCACCTGCCTGGTCAACCAAGTATCGTATTATTAGTGGTGACAAGGGTGGGTTTTTCAATGTCAGTACTGGACCCAGCCAGCTGGAGGGCATCATCACCACTGTAAAGGTACTGTGTGATGCTCATATGTTTGTCCAGTGAATTAATTGTGATGACATACCTTAGTAAAAGATGCTTTCTTTTCTATTTAGCCCCTGGACTTTGAGAAGACCAAGCAATACGTTCTGTCTGTGATTGTTGAGAACGATGATCCTTTTATTGGTTCTTTGCCCACTTCCACTGCCACAGTCACGGTGAATGTAGAAGATGTGAATGAGCCTCCCGTGTTTAATACAAAGGAGAAGGTTATTTTCAAATCTGAAGATTCACCAGTTGATACTGAATTGGTTGCTTATACAGCCACTGATCCAGACACTGGAAAATCACAGAAGATAACGTAAGTAATATAAAAAAATTGTTTTTAATTGTTTCCTTTTCTGACTGATTTCTCTAGAGGCTACCAGGTCTTATAGTGAATAAAAATCCAATAAATATAATAGCACTGATAGTATATCAGCATTGATATACTGTTCATAAATTCAGACTTTTTTTTTTAATTATTTAATCTAGAGCTGTGCAATTAATCAAAATACGGTTTCGATTTCGGCCTCCCAACGATTATGAAAATACAATAATCGAGAAAACTATTATTGTGCCCCATTCCGCTTTTGCTCCTCCATTAAAAGCCCAATTTCACGTGCAAATCCGTAAAATCATGTAACCGTGACTTTCGCAAAATGGGACGTGCTTGATTTATCAAAGTTGATTCGATTTATTAATGTTTTTAAAAGCACGAAAGAGCACTTGCGCTGTTCCTCAGGAGGCTTTCTGTGCATGCGCGCGGATGGAACAGAATACGGATGTGTAAAGTCAACTTTTAGCTTAAGGTGCGCACCTAAACGGTCAAATACATGCAAAAATGTGTCAAAATGCGGCGCTTGGTGATTATTCTCACAAACCCTCGTCGGTTATGTAGTATATCAACGTAAACAGTTGAGAATGAAAATACGTGTGTAACAATAAATCGGATCCGTGCGGCTCTTAAAGTGACAGCAGGCTATATTCCTGCTGCTGACTGTGTGCTTAATATTAATTAAACATCAAAAGACAGACAAAATCACTCACTGCTCTTGACTGAAGGACTTATTCTGCTGTGGTATTGAGAATTGTGAAATTTCGCTGGTCTCTCGAATGTAGATGCCATAGCAACATTATTTACAGAAAATATATATTTGAGATATATCTATCTTTAAACAAATCACTTGTATAAAGTTTTGGGCATGTGGTCCACTTATAATCGTGTTAAATAATCGAGATTACAATATTGACCAAAAATAATCGGGATTATGATTTGTGCCATAATCGAGCAGCCCTCATTTAAATCTGTTTTTTTCTAATTAAGGTTTGAACACATTGAAGACTTTAAAGCATCTGGCTGTCCCTTACCCTAGCCTCACTTCACTAGTATAATTACTGAGAACCACCTTAGCAACTGTCTAGCAGCTACCTAGCAAGGCCTATATCCCGCCCACTATCAGATTTCTTCCACCCAGCCTTCAAACCACAGCATTTCTGTATATACTTTCAACTTCAAATTTGTAAACCTTCAGGCAAGACTGGTCAAACCAACATTAAATTGTTGTTGATGAACATTTGTAGTTTTAACCTGTTTTTTTTGTTTGTTTTTTTTTCTTCCCCTTTCTAGGTATAAAATGGGTGATGATGATGCTGGCTGGCTACGTGTGTCTCCAGAGACGGGAGTGATTAAAGTCAGGAACCTTATGGATAGAGAATCTGTTTATGTCAAAGATGGCAAATACAGAGCTATCATTTTGGCCGTGGATGATGATGGTGATTTGTTTTTCTCGGTAGAAGGAATTCTTGCAGCATAGCCTTTTTCTAATATGTTTGTGCTTGTGTGCAGCAACATCTCCAGCGACTGGCACAGGAACCCTGATAATTGAATTGGAGAATGTAAATGACAACGCTCCTATTATTAATGAAAGGAATATAGAAATTTGTAATCGTGGATCAGCCCCAGTTCTTCTCTCTATAACGGACAAAGATGGACCTCCTTTTGGTGCACCCTTTAGCGTTGAGGCCCAAGGAGAAACCAGTAAAAACTGGTCCACCTCGATGAATGACACATGTGAGCAATTACAAATGTTTTAAGAAATTCAACTCATTCTTTCACATTAAAACGGCTGGATGTTTGATAGTGGCTACACGTCTAACTATTACAATGTGCCCATTTTAGCAACTGGTGTTTTTCTGCAACTCAAGTCAACATTGGAGCAAGGGGACTACAATGTAGTCCTGAGAGTTTATGATCAACATAGGCTGCATCAGGACAGCTTAATTCAAGCAACTGTGTGTGACTGCACAGGAGATGAAGTCCATTGTACTGACAAAACGTTAGCGGGGATGCCACTATCTGGAGTTCTTGGGATCCTGGGAGCAATCTTGGCTCTGCTGCGTATGTAGTTTCTTTCATGCGTTATTATGTGTCCTGACTCCTGGCAGTCAAATCAAATGAGGCTAAAGAAATGAATTGTAGCTGGTTTAGTTGGTTGTCATAGTCAATGCAGTGGGCATACAGTTACTGTGTGCTGTCTATACTGCTCATTTTAGCAAATGTAGTTGGTCTCCCAGGTGTTGTGTGCATACAGATGGTTGGTGTATATAAACTACACTGCAGAAATGGAGTCATATGCTAGTATGCTATTCCAAACATATTCAATGTTTGAACTGAACTCCTTCCTTAAGATCAAGAGCAGTCTGCTTTTCTGTCTTTGTTCCATTGTTTATTCCTTATTACTACTGATTTTTCTTTAAAGTTTGCTATTGTAAGTTATGTTGTGTTCTTTGTACCACAGTGCTCGTTCTTCTTCTGCTTTTGTTCCTGAGGAGGAAAAGCAGTACCAAAAAAGAACCCCTCCTTCCTGAAGATGATGTAAGAGACGACATCTACTATTATGATGAGGAAGGCGGTGGAGAAGACGATCAGGTTGGTTGTAATTTATCAGGTTTTTTATGGCTGAATTCATAATGTTTGGTGAAATTTGAAACTAAATATTGACAGTCAAGCATCCTGTTATTTGGTGTTACTTGATTCTTTTATTGCAGGAAAATCTTGCCTGCAGCACTCGAGCATCATGTACAACACTGTCTTTTTGCTTAATTTTTGCAGTATAAGCATTTCTGAAGCTTTGTGAACTATTTGGTATGGAGTTCCTTGGTCCGTAACCAGGCATAGCTATCTTATAAATATGCTTTGTGGTTTGGTTTCCATGTAAATGTAACATTCAGATGTCAATGGTCCGAACCTGTGTGCAGTTACATTTGTAGTGGGTGGGGGGGGGGGTGTGACTTGAGACTATATGCTGACATTCTGCATGCTTTGTGGTATATGCTGACCTTCTGCATGCTTTGTAGTAGTTAGTTTCCTCTTTGCAGTTCTTTCATATCAAACACCCTCTCTGCACAGGATTTTGATTTGAGTGTGTTGCATTGTGGCTTGGACAACAGACCTGAAGTGTTCCGAAATGATGTGGCGCCCACTTTCCTGTCAGCACCTCAGTATAGACCACGACCAGCCAATCCTGAGGACATTGGGACATTCATTGCTGATGTAAGTGATCTGTTACTGTCTTAAAGGATTAGTTCACCTCCAGAATAAAAATTTCCCAATAATTTACTCACCCCCATGTCATCCAAGATGTTCATGTCCTTCTTCCTTCAGTCAAAAAGAAATTAAGGTTTTTGAGGAAAACATTCCAGGATTTTTCTGGAAAAAATCCTGGAATGTTTTCTTCAAAAACCTTAAATTGAGTAAATTATCAGAATTTTTATTCTGGAAGTGAACTAATACTTTAAAGTCTGTTTCATATATCTTTTTATAACGAGATGTATGTATGGCAATAACACAACTCTTTGTACCACAGAATTTGAAGGCTGCGGATAACGATCCCACAGCACCCCCATACGACTCCCTCCTGGTGTTTGACTATGAAGGAGCAGGCTCCGATGCGGGTTCAATCAGCTCCCTCAACTCTTCCAGCTCAGGACAGGACCAAGACTATGACTTCCTCAATGAGTGGGGCCCACGCTTTAAGAAGCTGGCAGACATGTTTGGAGGAGGAGAGGATTAAGATTTAATTTATTTTTTTTCCCTCTGCGCAAGAGGCACATTGATGGTTGAAAAGTGCAAAAATATGAGACAATTTTATACTTCAATTTAAGTTCTGGTGAATTCCATACTATGTTTAAAGTTGGAACTGGAATAATAGCACTGTTCATGCATCAGCATAAACAAAGGTTCTTTGACTTGAAGTGTTTTCTTTTTATGGGAGCAGTCTTAGGAGGGACTTGCCTTTTTTTCCCTCTCTCTCTCCTCATCCCCTCTTTAAATGAAGCCTCCCAACTGAAAAGACGTTCAATATTTGCTCGGTAGGTAAAAAGCTATAATACGGCTTAAGATGTTTGTCCAAAGCTGTTTTCCTGTATATTTTATGTAATGCTTTTTGAAAAATGAGCATTCTTTCAACATTTTGCTACTTTTAATTAACTTTGGCATTAAAGATTGCTCTAAAGCATGAATGATACTGTAAATATACCATTTTTGAAAAGCACTGATTTTTCAAAAACTTGACTTTTTTTTTTTTTTTTGTATAGTTATGATTTAGGCATTGTTTTACACTGCATATTTTATTAAACAAATTACTTTTACTCTTTGTTTACAAGTGTTCGGTCTACAGCACATCTTACACTATACTCAAACATGGAATCTTAGTTTAACGTTATTTTGTTCATTTTTGAGTCCGACTGTGGTAACTTTATTTTACAGTGACCTTGTTATATACAGTATATATTACATATACTTACTATAGCAAGAACAGTAAATGATGCATATGAGAGCAACTAATCCTAACTCTACAGTGAGTACATGCTTTAAAATTACAATTACTCTGTAATTATGCTGCAAAAAGGATACCAGATAAGATGTAACTAAAACTATATCGAACAAGAATAACAGAGCAGGATTCCAATTTTAGTGGTTGTTGATTGGAGCGAGAGAAGCAAGTTTTGCGTACTGAAATGGAGGTATTTGAATTTGGTATTTTCTGCAGCATAGCCTTGTAGAGCTAGTTACTGTGTTCTCTTCAAAGAACTCTTCTCTTACAAGGCAGTGTAACTTCATTTCAGTCTCACTATACCTGTATACAGTTGTCAGAATTATTGCCCCCCTTGGTAAATATATGCAAAGAAGGCTGTGAAAATTAATCCGCATTGTTTATCCTTTTGATTTTACATTTAAATTCACAAAAATCCATCCTTTCATTGAATTAAAACAATTGAAAGTGGTGAGGAAATTATGAAATGTTTTTTTTAGCACACCAGTGACTAGGAACATCAAATTATCCAGTCATGGCTTTTTCACAGGAGTACAAATATGAGGCAACAAAAAGGCCAAATTCCCTTAATCATCCATCACAAATGAGTAAAAACAAAGAATATAGGTCTGATATGCAGCAAAAGATTGTTGAGCTTTACAACTAGAGATGTTACGAATCTGCCTGTTAGAGAATGTGTCTATATTGTCTTAATCCAAGGCAAGGAGAACCGTCTCCAAGAATCACAACCGGAGAATCACAACCAAGGAATGTACTGAACTATTCGCCTACAGTGAGTGGCCTGTGTGAAACTATGATGCCTTGACCACCAGCTTGGTCAAGATTTTAAACATGAAAATGCAATGCTATATTTTAATGTGCAGAGGGGGAAAAAAGTAGTTTAGAGTGTCATTTGAAACAATTTTCACTTAGAAATTGATAGTACATTTCAAAAATAATTACAAGATGAGAAGTGTTTAATTAATCATGACATTACATGCCATACAATCTCTTTCTTCCAAGGAACAACAAAAGGGCATGTTAGTGACCTTGCATCAAAGAAAATCGTTTGTGTTTGGAACAACATGAGAATGAGAAAATTATGACAGTATTTAAATATTTGGGAAATAATGATCCCTTTAACAAGCTTTAAAAAACACTATAAAGCCTAAAAAATAGAAACGTGTATCAACAGAAGAAAAATAGAAACAGAGAAAAATATCACACTTGATGCACATGTGAGTACACTAGATGGCGATGTCGGATACAGGTGTAGACTTTCCTTTTTAATTAAATGTCTAGAATCTCTTCAGAGCATTTAGTTTATGGTTCTTTCAAATAAATAACGCTTCTATTAAGCTAGTAGTGCAGTATTTCGGTGTATTTCAGTCATGGTATCCACTCAAAGCATTTGTAAACTTCACTCCTCCTGTAGTTGTGCATTAACATGTCACTGGCATTTATCAACAACATTCCATTATTACAATACATACTACAATAAGTCCTATCCTCCATTTCTGTCAAATTGAGATGTTGCAAAAGTCATGATGACTCTTCCAGTAAGTGAATATATGTGCAGCTGATGTGGGAATTTTGAGAGAGTAACCATGTCAGCACTGACTGAACAGAGAGCTGATTGAGAAATACAAGGCTTTATTTACAAATTTATATAACAAAATATAATGAATGGATGGATAACCCACACAAAAATTAATATTTGTTTCCAGTTGTATTTGCAATTTTGAACGGAATTAAAATATTTGCTATACATTATTTTAGCATTTTAAATTAAAATGTTTGAAATAAAATGGGGATCCGTTGCGGAAGGAATTGGTGATCGAATAGGGAATAGTAATTATTTTGAAACAAATAAAGAAACCCATTCAGAAGTGGAGTAGGTTGTACAGTAGGTTACTTTGTGCTTGACATTAATTAAAAGGTTCAGGGATGTTGCATTTGTTAATTTGTAACAAATATGAGAAGGTTATATGAGCAATATCACTCTCGTACTAGAGCGATACCGGCTCTATATCAGCATGGCTGTGATTAGGCCAGAGGCACGAGGCCGCAGGCAATCACAGCCGCTGATATAGAGCCGGTATCGCTCTAGTATGAGAGTGATATTGCGTTTATACAACAGTTCGACGGAACATGTGTGTAATTAAACAAGAAACAACGGAGTGCCAAATAAAACCCTCTTTTGTGCGGAACTACTTCCTTCCGCCACGGATTCAAAGCTCAAGTTGACAGTTAAACATGCGTCACTTTTAGAATTCGTATCAAGGGCATGTGCTGCTTCAGTTAGGTATAGTGAGAAATAATGAGGTTATAAGAGAGAGACAATGCGGCAAGACGTGCATCCAAATGAGAGAGAGAGAAAGAGACCGCGAAGCTAGAGGTTTCTTCTTATATTAACTAACGTACTCTACGATTAGCTCAGTGAATAATTAAAAAAAAAACATAGACCCGGCTAGAACAAGCGGAGTGATACAAAATTGTGAAAGGGCGTTCCTGTAGCGATAGCAGTACAATAGCCTATCTCACGGTTCTCAACCAATCAGATTTGAGAACCAGAACGAACTGTTGTATAAAAAAGGTTGAGACACAGCACAGAAAATAGAATTAATATATGTTAAAATAAATGTGTTACAAGACTTTCTTGTCACCCCTATGCAGCTGAAAATTTTAACATATTATGGAGTCTTTAAATGTAATTTAATTTTTACATTGAAATTAAGATTTTAGACATTTCAGTGAGGCATTTATGTTGTTGGGACGGGACAGAACAATATCATGAAGTGAAATAAACAACAAATGAGAAAGAAAGATAAACTATAAGATAAACTCCAACTTATTTAAATTAGCCTGAGAAATGTAACAAGTCATCTACGCCTCCTGATTCAATTATTATTTATATCTATTAATTCAAAATATTTATTTACTTTTTCGTTTGTTTGTTTAGGCTAGTTATTTATTCATTTAAGCATTAAATGATTCGCCACATTTTAAGCACTGAACCCTAATATTTTCACTCCAACATGTTGGCTACTGTAGCTTAAATGTCTAAAATAAGTTTGATCTAAAAGCTATTGTCTGTTTCTCAACGAGCTGTCTAATAGAAAGTGTGCGTGAAAAGAAAAGAAAAGATACTCACTGGGGAAACATGTTTCATCAAAACAAAGTTTTGTTTTAATCGCACGTATGCACCTGTTTGCTGCGGAATATCGGCACAAACATGGTACATGGTTCCGCCCTCTTACACTTGTTCTTTCATTCTGATTGGTTGAGCAATATGTCTATGATAATTTCCGTCTAGCCTGCACCCGACTCTCTCTTCTCTACTCGAGAATGTGGCGCAAAGACCACCTCCAAGCATCAGCTATTTATTCAACACACCATCTCCCACTCAAAACTCTTGCTCGTGCAGGCCTGCTAGTGTTAGTCAGATATCAACAGTAATTTCCTTTAAAAGACCCAAGATACGATGCCAAGGTGTTTCTTGGTGAAGAAACAGCTTACTAACAAGAAGCCTGACTATGGTGAGTTGGATTCAAAAAAACACGGTAAGTTTTACGTTTCTCGTTTATCTAGCTTGTTAATGGTTGTGCAAGCTGTTTGTTCCGTAGCCGAATGCCACAGATCTCTATTTGTTTGATATTTTGATTATTATTATTTTATTTTATCATATTGGATTTTGTTTCGATATTTGCATCGTAGTAATATTAAGAACATATATTGGAATTTTAAGTGCAGTTTTAATATAAATACATTTGATACTAATTTAATAAATGCTATATATATATATATATATATATAGCATTTATTAAATTAGTATTAAATGTATTTATATTAAAACTGCAGTTTGTTAATGTGAATAACTGGAGGGGAAGAATAAATTATTTGCATTATAAATTAATATCATTCAGACTTTACAAATTAGTACATATTTGGAAATCATACAGTTTTTACAAAATAGTTAATATGGGCATGACTTTTAAAATGCTTATAAATGGTGCAGAAACCTTAAGATTTATAATATCTTAATACTAAATACTAAATATTGTAGAAACTTAATTTTCTGTAAAGTTGCTTTGCAAACGATTTGTATCGTGAAAAGCGCTATACAAATAAACTTGAATTGAATATTATTATTTCCCTGATTAAGACTTTTTAAACAGTACAAATTTTACATATAGTCTTTCAATTAATATGAGATCATACAAATGCCATTCATGATTATCATACACAAATAATAATAATAAAAAACAATGTTTCAGATGTACAGTAGTATAGCCTGTCACTGCTTGAAATGTTTCAACTTCTTCATGATAGGCCTGCATGATCAGCTACAGATGTTCATGATGAGTAGATAATGAGAAACGAATGAAGACTGAGAATAGATATCACAAACGCGCCTGGAGTTTAGCAGGTGCACAATCTCTCACAAAAGAGGGACTCTTTTGTGTTAGCCCTTACTTTGGGGTTTGAAAAGTCCTAGATTAGAAAAGCTGAAGAGGGATATACAGTAGTGTTCCTTAAGGATGCTTTTACCTTGCAGTGCCTGAAAAATCTATGGGTTTGTTCTCTACTATTGGCCCACTCATAACATCTTTACCAAAAGTATATCTTAGAGGAAAATCGAAAATGAGAACCAGTGGATTAGACCCAAGTAATTATGCGAGATAGTCCTTGTCTCTCTCTCTCTCTCTCTCTCTCTCTTTCGTGTTTTGACAGAAGACAGAATTGTCTTGGGGAACCCACTGCAAAATTAGCTCAACTAAATAGAACTTGCATTTTGTTTTACAAAGTCTTAGCAAATATATATATATATATTTTTTTTTTTTACATTCTCTCTCTCTCTCTCTGCTAGTGTTTATTGGTCAATAAAATGTGTCCATAATGTGTCCATGGGAACATATCTATTACCAATTTTGGTGTTTTGACAGAAGACAGAATTGTCTTGGGGAACCCACTGCAAAATTAGCTCAACTAAATAGAACTTGCATTTTGTTTTACAAAGTCTTAGCAAATATATATATATATATTTTTTTTTTTTTTACATTCTCTCTCTCTCTCTCTGCTAGTGTTTATTGGTCAATAAAATGTGTCCATAATGTGTCCATGGGAACATATCTATTACCAATTCATAAACTTTCTCCTTTATATGTAGTAATCCATTTATGGTCTGATTTGCCCGGAAAAGTAAACATTGTGGCTCTATGGTGCTATGAGAACACAGTTCTGTTCATTTGATTCGTCAGACAAACCCAACACAGTACACAATATAATTATATTCTCATCTCAAACATAAATGTATCAAGCTGATTTTAAGTGTATTATTTTCATATTTTCCATAAAGCAGCTTTGCCGGTTTTTCAATATACCATTAGCTCAGTCAATAGCGTGAGTTTGGGCAGGACTAATTGTTTAATTTTTATTTATGTTTTATTTAAATATATATATATATATATATA
>NW_015653601.1:92980-101152 GCF_001515625.1 Sinocyclocheilus rhinocerous
AAATATATATAAATTAAACACCTTTCAAGTGTTTCAGAAGCATAATATTATATATTGTGTTAAATGACAGTCAGCATGAAATAATGGGATAATTATTGGCAATAATTTATTTAGCTATTTATTTAAATGTTGATATCCATGAATTCACTTTATAATAATGTCACACCATTTGACCTGATCATGTGCATTACATATCTCCACAGAAGTGATTCATATTGAATCCTCAAGCTCCAAACTCAAAATACTGCATCCCCATGTGACTCTGTTTCCTGCACCATGTCTTGGGAACTCAGCATTGAGCCCCACTCTGCAGATGAACCCCATCAATTCAGGGATCTATGTGCCTCCACAGCCCCCAAGCCTGTCCATGGATGGCACATTTCTGGGTATCACTTACCCCCGACCTGTAACGTCCAGTCCCCTTCGAGACATGCAGCCTGCGCTCCCAATGCTGGAGTGTACAAAACCACAGTCCTTTCAGATTTCCCAGAGAGACCTACAAGACAATATCCCTGTGTTGCCTTTAGGACTGAGCACCACTGGCAACAGTGACGAGTGCTTTGACTGCCAGAAAGCTTCCTTGACCTTATCTACTCTGGCCAACCAGAGGCAAATTCACTGTCAGTGGCAATGCCAAAAGTACTTTAGCTGCAAGTATTGTGACAAGGGGTATGTGAGTCTAGGGGCACTAAAGATGCACATTCGGACACACACGCTGCCATGTGTGTGTAAACTGTGTGGAAAGGCTTTTTCTAGGCCCTGGCTACTTCAGGGACACATTCGCACACACACAGGTACGTTCGGAGTCTATGTACAATTTTAGGGACAATTTTGTATTTACTGCATTGGAAAGCTGTAAAATGTATTCTTAAAGGAATATGTCACTTAAAAATGAAAAAATCTGTCTTTTTGTTTATTCACCCTCATGTCATTGAATCATATTTTATACTTCTGTGAAACATGAAATGAGAAGTTAGGCAGGATGTCAGTGCTACTTTTCATACGAAGAAAACATTGATTCAAAAAGCTAAATATAATGTAATATTATAATGTAAATGAGTCTATATAATGTAAAAATAATGAGTCTATACAACATATGATATTACAAGTCTTATGATGTTATATGATGGCTTTATGCAATGAACAGACCAAAACATAAAGCGATAGTCCACCCAAAAATGAAGATTGTCATAATTTACTCACCCTCATGTCATTCTAAATCTGTATGCATACTGCTGAACACAAAATGAGATATTTTAAGTAATGTTGATAACTAAACAGTTTCGGTTCCCATTAACTTTTTTCTTTTCTTTTCTCTACTTCCCCCCTCTTTCTTTCTTCTTTCTTTTTTGTCAATATAATGAAAGTCAATGGGAACCAAAAATATTTGGTTGCCAACTTTCTTCAAAATATCTTATTTTGTGTTCTGTATAAGAAAAGTTATCAAGGTTTGGATATTCATTTTTGGGTGGACTGTCTATTTAAAGGGTTAGTTCACCCAAAAAAAAAAAATTAGGCGACATCAAAATGCCATTGTTTTTCACATCATGTCATGGCAAATATGTGACCGCAAATGATATTGATATTAACAGTTTAGGGGAATGTTAATAAGTTCAGTCTCTTTCTCACGCAAAGCTATTGTATTGTTTCAGAAGACTTGCAATATAGTGCACAAGTTGTATGGACCATTTTATGATACTTTTGTGGTGCTTTCTTTACTTTTTGGAGCTTAGTCATTTAAATCATCATCCACTTTCCTGTATGGAAAACAGAAGCAAGGACATTCTGTCTCACCTACTGTTTCTCCTGGAAGAAAGAATATAATACAGGGCTGGAATGACATGAGGGTAAGCACACTGAAAAAAAAGGTGTAGGATTTACTTTGAAACTATTTTCACTCTAACTTGCTAAGATATTTCATAAATAATTACAAAGAAATGGCAAGCAATACATTGAATTAAGTTAGAATCAATTAAGTCTTGAATTAATTTAATAGAAAGACAAATATTATTTTTCTTGTAAAACGTACTGCAGGAATGTTTTATTTACAACTCAGATAAATAATTTAAACAGTGTAAATAACAATTTAATTTTGGGTGAACTACTGCTAAAAGAAGTTTGAAAATGACACATTGTATTTTGAAAATGGATTTAAAATGAGAATAAGACCTAACTCAAATCATTTAATTATTTTAGGTGAAAAGCCATTCTCCTGCCCTCACTGCAGTCGTGCATTCGCTGACCGCTCAAATCTCCGGGCACATTTACAAACCCACTCTGAGATCAAGAAATACCAGTGCAGAAGCTGCTTTAAAACCTTCTCCAGAATATCACTCCTGACAAAGCATGAAGAGGCCGGGTGCTGCCCCATGTCCTAATATGTACTAGGTTGTAGGTAGTCAGGGTAAGTTATAGTGCCAAAGTTTATCAAATCAATGTGCCTCACACAACTCAAGAGTCTGGTATATTGACTGATATACTGTATACTCTTTGAATTAATTGAACAAATTATAAAGCACAATATGTTGTACATTGCGTGTGACTTTACAAAGTTTCTAGCTGTTATAATGGTAGATGTGATGATTTTTCAGGTTATGGTTTTGTAATGGAGAAATTTCAAAGCAAACAATAAAATAATATTTTTCTAATAATGTGTCCTGTTTAGTATAATATCAACAGATGAAATAAGTTTGAAACGACTTCTGTGTGCTTCTATGCCTGCTCATTATGAGTAGGACAGATTGTTGAACTTTTGACTTCACATACCATTAAGGCCTATCCTGCATCCCAGCTCACACAGTATTAATTAATATGTCTATATTCAGGGCAGCTGTGGAGAGGAAAATTATTTGATGCTAAATAAAACCTACATTTGTAATTGTGCATGGAAAAAAGCTTTGTATATATATATATATATATATGTTTATTGGCAGGTGGATGGAGGCCAGCTACATGCCATAATGGCACCATGCCAAAACTTCATTAGTAGGGGTCTTAGTCTCTGTTTTCTTTCATCTGAGAGAAGACTGCATTTGTCTAATCACTGATGGTAAAAAAAAACGTTTTCTCTGTAGAAATCCTTCTGAAATATATGCAAGTTGAGACAACAGGGCTGATTTAAAGGTGGGGTATGTATTTTTTCAAAAACGCTTTACGAGTCGGGCCGAGTACCAAAACAAACTTGTAGCCAATCAGCAGTAAGGAGCGTGTCTCATGATGCAGAGGAGAGAGCGCTCAGTGCACAGGACAGACATTAGCTGAGCGACAACAGAAAGATAGAGATGGCGGATAAAAAACAAAAGAGGAAAACATCTGCCGAACAAAAGAAGGCTTACGATAAGGCAAGAAGTAGGACCCGTGCAAATATTGGATCAGCTTTCCAGCGCTGGAGAGAACTCAAGAAGCGGGAAGGCCTGCGATTGGACGCTGAGGAGGTTGCTTTGTTTCTTCCCGATAGGTGAGTAACACCGTGTCTACACCGGACGCGACAGTTGTCGCGCCGCGCCGCAACAGCAAAAGTCTGTCTTAATCGTTGCCTGGGTTGCATACGTATGTGTTAGGCGGAGCTATCAAAATAGGGGTGAAACCCTTTTGGAGTATGGGCGCATTTGTTTTGGTGATTTGAAATATCAACATTGGCTACCAGAAATCACTTACCCCACCTTTAAGTGGTACAGACAGGACAATGGGACTATAACTATGAGGACTATCAATAATCAAACAAATTCACATAAATTATTTTGTCAGTTGAGTCAGTTGCTAGTTATTACAAGAAACAAGCTGAATTATGATTGCTCAACCTATATGAACATCACACACAAACATGCTCACATGAGTTGACAAGGGGGTTTCATATATTTACAGATAAATACAGCTGCAAGCAATGATGGAGTCAAGCACTCCAGCAACAGCATCTGCACTGTCCTAAGCATGATCCAAAGAATAGCAGGGGTCAAGTGTGCAACTGCACATGGAACCTCTGAGCATTACATACAACCTCACTTCCTGTTTGGTATATCTGCAGTCATCTCACATTATGCAACATGTTATCATTCCCAAGGCATCTGCTGCATGGTGTGAGAAGATTCACAATAAAGTTAAAATCGGAAGGGAATGCAGGGAACCTTAAAAATGGGGAGCAGTGTATTTCTATGGGAAGCCATTCAGGAAATAATACATATGTATTGCGTGAATATGGATTGGTTCACTGGTTGAAAATATGGTTAAATGACAAATGCATTGGTTTATAATACATTGGTACAACCAGACATATACTGGTTTAGATACATTGGTTTGATCAAGCACACATGGGTTTGCTCCTTTATACACTGGTTTGTTCAACTAAACATTGGTTTTCTCAACTATGTATTGGTTTAGATGCATTGATTGGCTCAAGTACATACTGATCTGATCAAGTATACATTGCTTTGTTCAATTACAGATTGGTTGGATTAACTATATATTTGTTTGTTCACCTATATATTGGTTTAGATACATCGGTTGACTCAAGTATATATTGGTTTATCTAAATATACATTGTTTTTTTCAAGTATAACCGTGTTGATACATCAGTTTGTTCAGGTATATATTGGTTTGTTCAACTATATATTGGTTTAGATATATGGGTTATCTCAAATATATATTGGTTCGTTCAACTCTATTGTTTAGATACACTGGTTATCTCAAGTATATATTGGTTTGTTCAACTATATTTTTGTTTAGATATATTTGTTTGTTCAAGTTTGTTAATTTATATATTGATTTGTTGAAATACATATTGTTTATTCAAATATGTATTGGTAAGGATGCATTGGTTTGCTGGTGAGTTGATAAGGTTATTTCACAATTGTTTTCTAGATGTCAAAATATTATTTTATTAGTTGAAACAAGGAGTAGAACAAAAAAAAAAACAGCATATAAAATTCAAATTTTGCTAAAATAATTAAAGTAATATACACTCCTTAAAATATTGAATTATGCGAACTGAACAGGGATTTCTTTGTTACTCATGTGAAATTGTGAGCGTATTTCATAAACTGAGTTGTACACAATAATAAATTAACAACACACAGACACAAGTAGCAGGAGTTTAATAAAAAACATTTTTGATCTGTTGATTCTGATTATAATTAAAGAATCTGTATATTGTGATAGTGTCTTTGTAAAGATATGCATATAGTGTGCTGGTTTTATGCATTCATGACCCCAAGAAAGTAAAAAAGACAATTAAATTATGATAATTAATATCATTAATTATGATAATTCAATGATAATTAAATTATTTATGTAAAAGATTTAATTGGAGGATCATTTCTGACTATTTGAGATATTACTTCCAAGAAGATTGCATAACTGGATACTGGATTAATTTGAGCAAACCGTTATGGTAGTATAGTCTTAAAATAATTAAAGTAAGCGACAATGACACCCTACAAAAGTACAAAGAATAATTGAGGAAATTATAATGAATTATATTTGTAAGGAAATACAAACAAATAGGATAATCACTGTATACTGAGAACTGAAGAATATAAACGAGAGGTTGTGACACTCCCTCTCGTAATACCAAGCCTGCAAGCAACAGTATGGAGAAGATAAATGGGCTAAGTGGAGTTGTTGCATATCAGTATTATTAAAAGTAGCATTATGCCAAAGGTAAATGTGAAATTGTATGGTTGGGTGTATTGTGTGGATAGCTCTAAGTTAACTTTTGGGATGCATGTTCAAGAGCTGTTAGGTAGATGTGTAGGTGTTGAGATGGATGCCAGTCAATTGTCTTTCAAATAAATATATAATACAAAAATGTCAGCTCTTGATTGTGACTGACTGTATGGATCTAAGATGAAAGATTCTAGTAGTACAGGCACAAGCTTGAATAATGTTTTATGGTGTGTTGTTTGTTTTTATATCATAGTTCCATTACTGCAGGTAGAGATCGGTGAAATACCACTAAATATTCACAAGCTTAACCTGGAAAATGTGGAAATGGCCTTTTGGATCAACTTAAAAGGACATGTCAAGAACCCTGTTTGGACTGCAAAGAAAGATACTCAGAAATGGGTCTTACAGATATTAAAGTTAGTCCCTCTGTTACCAAATACCCCATAGGTCTTCCGTGTACATTTAGTTGATTTTCAGTTGCATGATAAACTTAAGAATGACATAACTGACTTTAAGGGGATGATTGTTAAGTCCTTTAAGACCAAATATTATTCTCAATAATTCATATACAAGGATCCCACATGTGGTCACATGTGGGATACACAGTGTAAAATGAAAAAAAAAATTCCATTAAAAAGTCTGAGTTAATAGCAATTCTGATAGCCTTCCAGTGGCTAGAGAAAGTTTTACCAGTAAATACAATGATATGACTTTTCAGCATTAATTAGCATCTTTAGTGGTGAATCACATCAAGAAAATACCTAATTACATTTTTTTTAGAGTTTGCTTAAGCTTAATATTTTAAAGCCCATTTTGAAGAAAGAAATAGTTGACAAATTTGCAAAGCAGGCCCTTACTGTAGAAACAGTTACAGAAGCATAGTTGAATGCGAGCTTGGCTTACAAACACAAACTCACAAACTTCAATAAAAACACAAACTTACAATTATCACTTGTTATTTAATAGTGAATAGCGGTTGAAATCAGGCATTCAAAATAGGAAAGCAAACAAAAATAAATAATGTCTCTCAAAGACACAGGTGTAGTCACAGGGTTCCCACAGTCAAGAAAAACCTGTAGACATCAGGTAATTTTAAAACTGTGCTAATTGAAATCATTAAAGAAATGGCTCATATAAGTATTGTTTAATTGTTCCAAAAGTGTTCAGTTGTTCACTTCTCATGTACAAAAACAAAAAATAATTGTAAATGTAAACTCCCCACTATTGACAAGAGTTTCTGTCATTTATGACACAACACTTCCCCATCAGAGGCTCTGTTCTGTATTTTTTTATATGTTATGTTCAAATATTCATCCAACAAAATATTCAAGGGGCCTGAGAGTTTTGTGAAAATGATAAAAAATGCTGGCACTTTGTGGCAACTTTAGGCAAGCTTTACATCTCTTCTTTTAAGGGAATGAGACAAGCAAAAGTCAAAAAAATTTTCTTGGTATCTTCTTGCCCCTGAAATACATTTGGAAAAATGTTTTGGTATATTAAGGTTGAAACTAAATATATTTTCATTTCCAAAAATAGCGATAGATGCTATTTACACTATGTTTAAAACGCAATGGATAGCAATGGAGTCTATTTACACTATATAAAAATAGCTGTATTTTCTTTGCAATTAGTGTAAATAGTAGTTAGAAGCTATTTATACTTATAAATAGGGGCAGATACTACTTGTGCCTTAGTATTGTTCTACATTAAACATTCTGCTGTAATAACAGAGTGTAAATTACTATATTTAATAAAATTAAATGGATGGTACCTTATTGGGACAATAAAGCCCACCCTACACCTACCCATAACCTTAGCCAATAAATACCTTATTAAACAGTATAGCCACTTTTCAAATATTTTCTTAATTTTTATTTAAAATAAATGCCTTTATGATCTAATATTCGATGGGGAAATGGAAAAGAGCAAGTTTAGCTAAAGGTGGAATCGAACTGAAACTATCGTTCTGCAACATAAATAGCATCTGGCAACAAGGCAGTCTATTTGCAATTAGTGCAAAATAATAATAATAATATTTTAAAATATGAATGATGATATTTTTAATAAGATCAATCAATCTAATATAAACTCAAATAAATCAATATATAGTAGAACAAACCAATATAAACTTGAGCAAACCGATGAATCTAAACCAATACATAGTTCAAGAAACCAATGGGTCCTTAAACAGACTGATATATACTTGAACAAAACAATATATAGCCTACTTGAGCCAACCAATGTATCTAAACCAATATATAGTTGAACATTCAAATACATACTTGAGTCAACCGATGTATCTAAACCAGTATGTGAACAAACATATAGGTGCAATAGGTGATTGTCTTCAGAAACATTTTTTGTTATGCTGGTTAAAAGTCTCTTCACATTCCGATAGCAATCATTAAGTTAAGTGGTCAAAATGTATTCATCTGTATTTATGTATTCTGTGGAAGACATAGGACCAAGAAATGTTCGTCCAATCAAAACGCTCGGTCCGAGCGTTTTAAT
>NW_015653601.1:103038-111479 GCF_001515625.1 Sinocyclocheilus rhinocerous
TGAAATTATTGCAATATAAGAGTATATTTAAAAACTTTAAAGGTGCAATAGGTGATTGTCTTTAGAAACATTTTTTGTTATGCTGGTTAAAAGTCTCTTCACATTCCGATAGCAATCATTAAGTTAAGTGGTCAAAATGTATTCATCTGTATTTATGTATTCTGTGGAAGACATAGGACCAAGAAATGTTCGTCCAATCAAAACGCTCGGTCCGAGCGTTTTAATTGGCTTTCCTACCTGTCTGTCAACGTATGTATTAGCATACCTCTGCGCACCCTGATCGCGCAGACATGATACGTCATCAGCACATTCACGCACACTGTGCAGACAGAGCGAGAATGGCAGACAAACATCAACATCCCCATCTTCCTTCCTGGTATTGTAGTACTTTTAAAGTTTTCTCACAGGTGAATGACACGTGATGTAGCCAAGCGCAGGGTGCGAACTACGGGGGAGCTAGGGGGAGCTCGGCTCCCCTTAATAAGACATGGGCTCCCTTGAAAACGTGATTTGTGAAATTTTGGGGAGTCTCAAAAAATATTGACAATGTGTTATTTTGACGTGCAATTTCAGTTTTGTGTAATGTGATCATCGTGGATTATTATGTGTAAAATTGCAAAAATATCATTCATTCATGCATGACGGCGATTTAAACCTAATTCACTTCAATAAAGATAACTATACATGCTATTCTTGTCATGAGCATCAAGGTGTGGGGGCGCTGCGGTGCAAATTTCACTCATGTTTAGTATGTTAACTCAAAGATTCGTAGAAAAAATATAAACGCTGGACTCTGTGGTCGATTCTGTGTTAAGGTAAGGCATGTTATTCGCAATTATGTGTTGTGGCTGGGTTGTTATGGGTCTGCGTGACTCTCGATGTCTTAGGCCTAATTGAACGGAGGAATTATGGTATTCTTCTGTAGCCTGACGATGAGTAACTTTAACCGTTGTTCATGTGAACTCAAAGACGGCCTGATGCTTTGTTGATAGACTATTTGTGGGTGGCTGTTTGTAGTTTCACCTAACAATTCGTGTCGATAAAGTATAATAGGGTAAATCCTGTATAGTGATTTATCCTATAGCGCTTGCATAAAGCAAGTAGTGCATACACTTGTAGCTGTTATGTATCTTTGTAAGTCATTGTAAGCCCTCACGAATGGCTTTGGACGGCGATTGTAGGGAGGGTGGGACGTTCGCTTTCAGTGCTATCAGGCTAAAGTTAGCATTTTCCAAGATCTCCTACTGCACCTTTAATCAAACCAATCTATAACTGAACAAAGCAACATACTTGATGAGACCAATATATACTAGAGCCAACCAATGTATCTAAACCAATACATAGTTGAGAAAACCAATGTTAACTTGAACAAACCAGTGTATAAATGAGCAAACCCATGTTTGCTTGATCAAACCAAAGTATCTAAACCAGTGTATGTCCGGTTATACCAATGTATTATAAATCAAAGCATTTGTCATTAAATCAAACATTCAACCAGTGAACCAATCCATATTCACGCAATACTTATGTATTATTTCCAGAACGGGTTCCCATATTTTTTACATGATGGATCTCAAATAATAGTGAAGCAAATGCATGAATTTATGCCAGGTTATTCCAAGGTTATGTTATATAACCATTTCTTTCATCCTAGTTTGTTTTCCATTAATTAACACTGTTTTGGTTTAATTGTGTCCGTAGTTGTCAGTAGTTTTCACTTTATTGTGCCATCCTAAACACTGAAGTCAAGATGTACACACAACTGAAAGCTGAACAGTTGAAAATGAATTTTTTTCTCACTGAATAGTTTTTTACTCTGAAATACATCACATTACAGAACAAATGGGTTGGAAATGCCAACATTGCCTTTTTTTTTACTGCTTTTTCTGAGGACCTTGTGAACCAAGCTTGGTGAAGATTAAAATGTTTTTTTTTGGAAACAAAAGTAATGACAAAAGGATGATTTGCTAAATAAAAGATGGCCATTCATTTTATCAGAAATAAAACTGAACATATAAGCAGGGAACTTAAAATTTGAGCTGGAAGTGATGAAAAGGGTTTAAGAGGCAGCCTGTCAATATGTTCCCAGGACCTATCAGACTATACCCAGTTTCATTATCTTTTCTTCATATGGTCCTGGGATTGCCATAGAGCAAAAAACACTACACATGTCAAGGCCCCTAATAATTCAGCACCAACACCTCTTCCCATATCAAGGGACAGATCTAGAGGACAAAGGTTTGGCTCCGTCTCTGTGGTATTTTACCATAGTCATGACACAGCAGACACAGACTGGAATTTCTTCGTTTATCCTGACTGGAGCCGGCATGACCAAACCCTCACCTCCAACACTAAATTTATATTTGTCTCATTCCTTAGCCACAATCCACCAATCCCGCTGTCTGCTAAAGCAAGTCTTCTTCATATTAACCATGCAGGTGTTCCCGTCTGGTTGTTGCTGTTGACTAAATCTATTGTAGAGCTGACTGAGAAGGAGCTGGATAAACTAAAAGCTTCAATGGCAGACATGATCTTGACCCCTGTCACTATGCTCCATGACGTTTTCGTCAGCTGACGCCGATGGTCCTAAATATAAACACTGTGACTCCACAAAAGAGGTGTCCAACTCTAAAAATATGTTGTAGCCATGGTGAGGGAGGCATTAGCCCACCCCCATACTGCTTCAGATGGGTCAAAAATAGATCTTGAGGGACTATTTCTGACCAACTGAAGAATAGACTAAGCAAGAGGGCTTCCATTCCCACTTGCCTCTGGCAAGAAGAAGTGGAATTCAGAGAGTTTCCAATTGCCCTGAGTCAGTTCTCCTCATTTCCACAGAAAACACCTGTGTCTCCAAACTCTAACAGCCAATGTACCCCCACGGCCCATATCTTCCACACCCCTTGTTCTGTCAATCACAGCTTGACTTTCAGAGAGTCAACTTTTGGACTGAGTTGAAGACCTAGGGGTGAAAGGTTTACTTTAACAATGTCAAGAAGAAAACAGTAAAATTTCCTTTCCACCTTTATTTGATTGTGAATTAAGGAGCGACACCTCACCACATGCTCCAACATATTTAGGTTTTAATTCTGCATTTATTCTATGAAAAATATGGTAAAACAGTAATATTGTGAAATATTATTAAAAATGTATATATTTTGAAATGTAATTTATTTATCTGATGGCAAAGCAGAATTTTCAGCAGCCATTACTCCAGTCTTCAGTGTCACATGATCCTTCAGAAATCATTCTAATATTCTGATTTGGTGCTCAAGATTATTATTATTATTATTATTATTATCATCATCATCAATGTTGTGCTGCTTCTTGTTTCTGAAAACGGTGATACACCATTCAAAAGTTTGTAGAAAGAAAAGAAAAAAAATGTACTCAGCAAGGACAGTTTAAATTGAAACTGTCAGTAATAAATGCGACTATTGTTGATAAATAATAAAAAAAAATTCTGTCTATTTCCATCTAGTAGATAAATTTGGTTGTTTTCCATGCAAGCCAATTTTCTCAAAATGTGAAATATAAATGAAAATGAATATATTTTGAAATGTTATGTAGTCCTGTTATGGCAAAGCTGAATTTTCAGCAGCCATTACTCCGTTCAAGTTCAAGTTCACGTTTATTTATAAAGCACATTTAAAAACAACAAGTGTTGTACCAAAGTGCTGTACAATTTTAGACATTATTAGACAATATAAAATCACAAAGCAAAAAGCTAACTCATAAGATAAAAATAAAAACATGCAGATAAAACCATAAACAACTAAAAATAAATAAATAAATACAAAATTTTTCAGGCAACACCATAGGCTAAAGAAAATAAATGAGTCTTCAGTCTAGATTTAAATCTGTCCAAAGTGGAAGAGGATCTCACAACAACTGGAAGTGCATTCCACCGTCTAGAGGCCGCAACTGCGTGGAACAAAAAGAAGCAATTGATTACATGAACAGAGAGATCTTGACACAGAATGTGGCTGAAGGAGATCAGCAATATACTGTGGTGCTAGTCCATGAAGAGCTTTATAGACATACGACAAAACCTTAAAATCAACCCTGTATTTGAATGGTGGTAACCAGTGTAAGGAAAAAAGAACAGGGGTGATGTGCTCTCTCTTCCTGGTTCTCGTCAAACGTCTAGCAGCCACATTTTGGACCAATTGCAAACGATGTATAGAGGAATGAGATAAACCTACAGTATATATAATGAATTGCAGTAATCAAGCCGGGATGTAATAAGTGCATGGATCACTACTTCTAGGTCTTTTTTTGAGAGGAACTGTTTTAATTTGGCGATGGATCGGAGATGAAAGAAGCTACCTTTGACTACAGAGTTATCTGCTTATCAAACAATAATTCTGAATCAAAGATAACGCCTGTGCAATGTTAACGACATGGAACCTAGTTGATTTCCATGTCATATCATCCTTCAGACGTCATTCTAATATGCTGATTTGGTGCTCAAAAAACATTTTATTATTATTATTATCAATAGTTTGTGCTGCTTCATATTTCTGTTGACCGTGATATCCCATTCAAAAGTTTGTCAAATTAAAAAAAATTTATTAAGCAAGGACACATTAAAAGTGTCATTAATAAATGTGAGACTATTGTGTCTATTTCCATCTTGTAGATAGGTTTGGTTGTTTTCCATGTCTCTCAAAATGAATGTCACAGTGCGACATTTGTTAAGCATGATTATATGAGCTTAGTATAGGCTGCAAAATGATAAAAAAAGAGATATTAAAGAAAACTTATGTGGTCTAAAAATATTGGATTCTGTTTATAAAGTAATCATGGAACTGCATTACATAGTGGCACACTATTACAATTCCAGCTGCTACTTTTAGCCACTTTTAAGACAAAGTTGGCCTATATATAGCCTGTTAAGTGGATGCTATCCAGCTCGAGGCAGATATTTTTACAAGGGATCTCAGAGCAGCCTTACAGCCACTGAGATTTACAGAATATTTTCCACACTGAGTGTTGGGAGTATATAAATATCAAGCTCCTACAACCCACTGACACACAGAGCATGACAGTAATGTGTTGCACTTGTTACCCCAGCACTGCACTCTTCTGTTCTGGCAAGGAGGGGCCAAGAGTGGGTTATATCTGTCCACTTGTTGTGGAAAATAAGTCCCCCAGAACAGGTGCAGCACAGTAACATTTAGGGGTCTGTTGCTGTCAGCCAACAACCCCACCCTATTTTCCACCCTCAAACTAGGCTTGTTTTCCACCACAGGTTGATCACTGCATTTGCGTTTCACTCTTTGCCCTT
The DNA here is from genome assembly GCF_001515625.1 of Sinocyclocheilus rhinocerous. Lineage (NCBI taxonomy): Eukaryota > Metazoa > Chordata > Actinopteri > Cypriniformes > Cyprinidae > Sinocyclocheilus > Sinocyclocheilus rhinocerous. Next base: position 108,329 of record NW_015653601.1, read on the forward strand.
TAACCTCTGAGGTCAAGTTGTGGCACTGCTCCAAAGCACTGCATCTCTCTTGTGTTGGTGTTGCACATCAAGCACTTTCTCCTGACACTTCAACTAGGCCATAAATCTCACACATGCCCAAGCTTCAATGACATGTTCCTGGTCATCTAACAGAAAGCTAATATTCTTACTTATTTAGTGTAAGCCATCCAACATCACTTGGGTGCTCACAGACATTTATTAGGAATCTTTTTTTATATAATTATGAATTAAACAAGAGTATGAATTATCTAAGCCTACTAGTTTGTATTATAAAAATGTATTTAAAATATTCAGTTTTTTCCCCCCACACTCATGTTGGAAGCATCTAAATCCACACAGTTCTTTTCATGAAGACTTTCAATAGCCATTCCCAATATACAAGTCTTCCCTTGTGAAAAAGAAGTGTGCTTAATTGTACTTGAATGTGCACTTGTAGTGTACTTTAAATCTTACAAGTTTATTTTTAAAAAACTGTACTTGCAGATTATATAATATGAATGAAATAAAATGCCACTTATGTGTACTCATAAAGAGCACACATAATAACATCAAATTAAAAGTATACTTGAAAATGTACATTTTAAATCAGTTTTAATAATCTTTTGTTGTGCTTTAGCCTAAATATTATTTAATTTGATGTGTTTAATTAACATCTTAAAGCCCATGTAAAGTACTTGATTATAATTTTAACTGTAAAAAAAGAAAATAAAAGAACTCTTAAGTTCAGCTAATTTAATTTAATATACATTTTTAACAATAATACATTTTAATTTAATTGCAAATAGCATGCAGTTAAGTGTCCGAAAACATTACATTCAGTTCGTACTTGTAGCTTACTAAGTACATTAAAAAGTAAGCGTGCTTTTTCACAACATTAAATAAAATAATGAACAAATGAATAATGAATTTATTTATTTAGCTTTGAAATAATGTTATCATTGCTGTTTCTAACATAGCATTTGATATGGCCATTTAAGACATAAATAGGTCATCTTGGACATGAAGGAGATGTTTGAGCACAAAGACTCAAATGCAGTTTTAGTAGAAAACTCCTATGAACAACCATATTGTGCCAACATGACCTGTTCTTGTTGGGGCACACAGGGTCAAAGCAGGTCACTCTCACACTTAACAACAAAAAGGTTGATGGAGACACTTAAGGCTCCGGGCTCACAAGGAAGCCAGAAGATCTGTGTCGTTAATGAGTTACTGAACATTACAACACCTGCTCCTAAACCCTACAGCTATATGCATACACAAATTCAACAACAGTTCTAGAAATGCAATAAAAATCTGCTCTATAAACAATGTGCAGATACATGAAGTCATAGGTGCAAGTAACTCTTCTAGCAAGAATGCTACTAAAGATGTCAGCGACAATGATTTATAATAACACAGAACCGCTTTCCACCTGCAGTTGTCAGAGTTCCGAGGTCTGGCAGGTTTTCGGCAGGTGCTGATCTTGACTGCAGGCAGGTTGAGTGAGCCAGCATGCTTCTAAAGAGCCTACCATCACCCTGGATTCCCAGTGTTGTTGCAGATGGTCCTGCAGCCTTCCAAACTCTAGCACTTCTAAAGCCAGGCATTGCCCTGGCAACCAGCAATTTAATACAGGATTCTTGAGTCTACAGTGGTCTGGGGATCCCCCATTCTGCAAGAAAAAGAAGCCCCCCCACCCCATCACCCCCTATTCAGATCTGGTAATTAAGCCGCTCTCTTATGAATGAACTCCTAGACGTGTGTTTCTCATTTGTCCCCGGTCTCCACATATTCAGACAAATGGGTCAGCGAAGATAGTGTCATTGACAAGGACCTGACAATCCAGTTTGAACCTACCTGCAGGTTAAATTACTCAGTGTTTTACCATTATTTTTTCTAAGACGTCCCAGCTGTGTACAATGCTTACGTCAAAAGAAGAGGCCATTGAGGACGAGTGCATCTGTGATTTTCTTAAGGGGACAATGGCTACAGGTAGAGTTCCAGTTCAGCTATAATATTCAAGTTTAAATTGTCAGCACCTATAACATTAGCATCTTTTGCGATACATTGTCATCATTCCTGCATATTCGTCCAGAGTGAATACATTAAAGCTACATTATAAATAAATAGTGTCAGTATATTTATCTTGATATACTTCAGCTGTAACCGTAACAAGCATGGGGATGGTTGTAACAAATAATTTCCTTGTTATCACCGATTAATGGTGGGGTGGGGGTCACAAATGGCCACACAGGGAGGTTTTGCTTGTTTTTTCAAGAATACTTGGCCAAAAACTACACCGTATTCAGAGAGCCATGGCGCCCTCTGCCTGAAGCCGTTCGTAACGCAAGATTGTGCTTCTTGCAGTAAGGACTTTTAAAAGACGTGTTAAGAAAGTCTCTTTAAGTAGACTTACGCGGTCTTTTATTTAATTAATATCATATTATCTGCAAGTACAGTTTATTAAAATATGCTTTTAAGATTTAGTCCACTAAAAGTGCAAAATCAATACAATTACACATTTTTCCATACAATGAAAATCAACGGGGTCTAAAATTTGGAGCCCTGTGCTCTTCAAAATATTCTTTTTTTTTTGTGTCAAGTCAAGTCAAGTCACCTTTATTTATATAGCGCTTTTAACAATACAGATTGTGTCAAAGCAACTGAACAGCATTAATTAGGAAAATAGTGTGTCAATAATGCAAAATGACAATAGTAAACACTAATTTTCCAGTTAAAGACAGTTCATCATTGAATCAGTGATGTCTTCATTCAGCTCAGTTCAGTTTAAATAGTATATGTGCAATCAAGTCAACGATATCGCTGGAAATAAAGTGTCCCCAACTAAGCAAGCCAGAGGCGACAGCGGCAAGGAACCAAAACTCCATCGGTGACAGAATGGAGAAAAAACCTTGGGAGAAACCAGGCTCAGTCAGGGGCCAGTTCTCCTCTGGCCAGACCAAACCAGCAGTTCAATTTCAGGCTGCAGCAAAGCAATACAGAACATCCTCCTAAAGTCATATCTGGAACGTAATTATATGACTAAAAGAGGACCATATGGGAATGTTCTGTTAACATCCCAAACATCCTCTTTGTAACGTTATTATGTGACCATAGAATAACCAATACAGAACGTCCTCCTAAAGTCATA
>NW_015653601.1:113021-119843 GCF_001515625.1 Sinocyclocheilus rhinocerous
GTAGTCTTGTAGATGAAGCCAGCGAAACAAAAATGTATTACCTTGTATTTTTAAACAGGCAAATAAGGTAAGTTGATATACATTTTATACATGCCCAGCCTATATGAAATGCCAGTTGTCATCATTTCTGCCAGATGCCATGCCATGTTTATGATGGCCTTAAATCTAATATGTTTAATTAAAGAGATAATAGTTTAAGTAATAAATGTAACCTAAATACCAGGTATTTGTTTAAATATGTGATGTGTATTTTAATAATTATTTAGAATTGATAGGGCTCTACACTGCAACCATTTCATTCACATTTGTGATTTAAAATTACGTTATGCGACTGAAAAAAACATTTAGGTGCACCGGAGCGAGTGACCCGATCGAATCTCATGAATAGTTCTATAATAATCACAATAAAACATACAGCTCTCAAAAAATGCATCTAGGCCTACACTGAGCACAAGTGAAGTTTCACACTGTTTTTCATGCTGTAAGTCAACAGAGCAAGCATGAAAAGATGAATGTGAGCGAGAGGTTCAGGTAAACGTGTGCTGCTGTTTCTTTGTAGCCAAATTAACTGGAAAAGGGCTACTCAATTTGAATGATCAGAATCAGGTCCGAAATAAGCAGGGGACTGCAACCAAAAATAATAAAAATGCATCAAAATTTTGACATGGTCAAGTCAAGTCAAGTCACCTTTATTTATATAGCGCTTTTAACAATACAGATTGTGTCAAAGCAACTGAACAGCATTAATTAGGAAAATAGTGTGTCAATAATGCAAAATGACAATAGTAAACACTAATTTTCCAGTTAAAGACAGTTCATCATTGAATTCAGTGATGTCTTCATTCAGCTCAGTTCAGTTTAAATAGTATCTTTGCAATCATTTGCAATCAAGTCAACAATATCGCTGGAAATGAAGTGTCCCCAACTAAGCAAGCCAGAGGCGACAGCGGCAAGGAACCAAAACTCCATCGGTGACAGAATGGAGAAAAAACCTTGGGAGAAACCAGGCTCAGTCGGGGGGCCAGTTCTCCTCTGGCCAGACCAAACCAGCAGTTCAATTTCAGGCTGCAGCAAAGTCACATTGTGCAGAAGACTCATCTGGTTCCTGTGGTCTTGTCCCGGTGGTCGTCTGAGACAAGGTCTTTACAGGGGAATAACATCTGTATCTGGTGTTCATCTAGTTGTCCTGGTCTCCGCTGTCTTTCAGGGCTGTAGAGGTCCTCTCTAGGTGCTGATCCACCATCTGGTCTGAATACGTACTGGATCCGGGTGACTGCAGTGACCATCTGATCTGGATACAGACTGGATCTGGTGGGTTGTTTCAGGGTTGGCATCATCTGAGGTCCTCTGAGGGGTTGGCATCATCTCTTCTCAGGTGTTCTGGATCCAGACTGAAGCTTGTGTAAATCCTAGTTACCACGGGATGTCAATCCTGTGGCAAAAACAGAGAAACAAATAGGGACATAATTAGCGTAGCTGCTGTTCCAACCAAGCAAAATTTATTTGTTTAACCCAAACTAAAGAATAATAATGTGCATTTGATCAGATATAACTGCAGTACAAGATTATGATATGCATTATTTGAATGCTTGGCCAAAGAGATGTGTCTTTAATCTAGATTTAAACAGAGAGAGTGTGTCTGAACCCCGAACGTTATCAGGAAGGCTATTCCAGAGTTTGGGAGCCAAATGCGAAAAAGCTCTACCTCCTTTAGTGGACTTTGCTATCCTAGGTACTACCAAAAGTCCAGAGTTTTGCGACCTTAGGGAGCGTGATGGATTGTAGCGTGGTAGAAGACTAGTTAGGTACGCAGGAGCTAGCCCATTAAGGGCCTTATAGGCAAGTAATAATATTTTGTAACTGATACGGAACTTAATAGGTAGCCAGTGCAGAGACTGTAAAATTGGGGTAATATGATCATATTTTCTTGACCTGGTAAGGACTCTAGCCGCTGCATTTTGGACTACCTGTAGCTTGTTTATTGAGGATGCAGGACAACCACCTAGCAGTGCATTACAATAGTCCAGTCTAGAGGTCATGAATGCATGAACTAGCTTTTCTGCATCAGAAACAGGTAACATATTTCGTAGTTTGGCAATGTTTCTAAGATGGAAGAATGCTGTTTTTGTAACATGGGAAATATGATTTTCAAAAGACAAGTTGCTATCTAATATAACACCCAGATTTTTGACTGTAGAGGAAGTAACTGTACATCCGTCTAGTTGCAAATTGTAATCCACGAGATTCTGTGTACTGTCTTTTGGTCCAATAAGTAATATCTCTGTCTTATCCGAGTTTAATAGGAGAAAATTATTGGTCATCCAATCTTTTACATTTTTAACACATTCTGTTAGCTTAGATAATTTAGAAGTTTCATCTGGTCTTGTTGAGATATATAGTTGAGTATCATCTGCATAACAGTGGAAGCTAATCCCGTATTTTCTAATAATATTACCAAGGGGCAACATGTATATCGAAAATAGCAGAGGACCTAGGACAGATCCTTGTGGCACTCCATATTTTACTGGTGATAATTGAGATGACTCCCCATTTAAATGAACAAGGTGGTAGCGATCGGACAGGTAGGATCTAAACCATCTTAAAGCCTGCCCTTGAATACCTGTATAGTTTTGTAATCGATCTATGAGTATGTCATGATCTATAGTGTCGAACGCAGCACTAAGATCAAGTAAAACTAGCAATGAGATACAGCCTTGGTCTGACGCAAGAAGCAAGTCATTTGTAATTTTAACAAGTGCAGTTTCTGTGCTATGGTGGGGCCTGAAACCTGACTGAAATTCTTCATAGAGATCATTTTTTTGCAGGAAGGAGCGCAATTGAGCGGACACAACTTTTTCTAAAATTTTAGACATAAAAGGAAGATTTGAGATGGGTCTGTAATTTGCCAGTTCACTAGGATCTAGTTGTGGTTTCTTAATAAGAGGCTTAATAACCGCCAGCTTGAATGGTTTTGGGACGTGACCTAAAGACAACGACGAGTTAATAATATTGAGAAGCGGTTCTTCTGCTACAGGTAACAACTCTTTCAGTAATTTAGTGGGTACAGGATCTAACAGGCATGTTGTTGGTTTAGATGCAGTGATAAGTTTATTTAGCTCTTCCTGTCCTATAGTTGTAAAGCACTGCAGTTTATCTTTTGGTGCGATGAATGAAGCTGAAGTATTATACGCTGTAGAATCTACATTTGTTATTGTATTTCTGATGTTATCTATTTTATCAGTGAAGAAATTCATAAAGTCATTACTATTAAACTGTGAGGGAATATTTAGATCGGGTGGTGTCTGGTTATTTGTTAATCTAGCCACTGTGCTAAATAAAAACCTTGGATTGTTTTGGTTATTTTCTATGAGTTTGTGGATATGCTCGGCCCTGGCAGCTTTTAGAGCCTGTCTATAGCTGGACATACTGTTTTTCCACGCAATTCTAAAAACTTCCAAGTTCGTTTTTCTCCATTTGCGCTCAAGACTACGAGTTTTTTTCTTGAGAGAATGGGTATTACTGTTGTACCATGGCGCAGTACGTTTTTCTCTAACCTTTTTCAATTTGATGGGGGCAACAGCTTCTAATGTATTAGAGAAGATAGTGCCCATGTTGCTAGTCATTTCGTCTAGTTCATGTGTACTTATTGGTACACAGAGCAGTTGAGATAAATCAGGCAGGTTATTTGTGAATCTGTCTTTGGTGGCTGGAACAATAGTTCTGCCCAGACGATAACGCGGAGCGATATAGTTATTATCAGTAATACGCAGTATGCACGATACAAGGAAATGGTCAGTAACATCATCACTTTGAGGTACGATATCTATATCAGTAAGATCAATTCCATGCGATATAATTAAATCTAGCGTATGATTAAAACGATGAGTGGGCCCGGTGACGTTTTGCTTGACTCCAAAAGAGTTTATTAGGTCAGTAAACGCAAGTCCTAATGCATCATTTGTATTATCAACGTGAATGTTAAAATCTCCGACAATTAGCGCTTTATCAACAGTAACCAATAGGTCTGAGAGGAAATCTGCAAATTCTTTTAGGAAATCTGTATATGGCCCTGGTGGTCTATACACAGTAGCCAGAGCAAGAGATACGATAGATTTCTTTTGCATATCTGACAGTGTAACATTAAGCATTAGTATTTCGAATGAGTTAAACCTGTATCCTGTCTTCTGAGTAACATTGAGAATATCACTATATATTGTTGCAACACCGCCGCCACGACCAGTCTGACGGGGCTCATGCTTATAACAGTAGCTTGGTGGAGTAGACTCATTTAGACCAATATAATCATTAGGTTTTAGCCAGGTTTCAGTCAAGCAGAGTACATCAAAACGATTATCTGTGATTATTTCATTTACAATAACTGCTTTGGGTGAGAGTGATCTAATGTTTAGGAGCCCAAACTTTAAAAATTGTTTTTGTTCATTTATTTTACATTTTTCTGGTTTAATCACTATCAGATTTTTTCTAGATCCTGCATTAAATTTATATTTTGACCTCACTATTCGGGGAACAGACACAGTCTTTATAGATTGTACAGCGTAAGTACTTCTATCATTTAGGCGGGTAGAACAAAAGTCATCATGGCAGTTATTTGAGATTTGACTTACTAGTCATATGGTGCGTAGCGTCCTGGAGATGTTGTCCGTCATGAGTTCCGCTCCGACTCTGCTGGGGTGCAGGCCATCAGCGTGAAAAAGCCTAGGACGCTCCCAGAAAATATTCCAATTATTAACAAAGAGCAGTTTCTGTTCTTTACACCATGACAATAACCATTCATTTAAAGCAAAAAGTCTACTGAACCTTTCATGTCCTCGTCGATACGTGGGAAGCGGTCCTGACACGATGATCGTCGTCGCGGGCGATGTGCGGCGCACCGTCTCGATCAGGCTCCTGAAGTCCCTCTTCAGTGTGTGTTTCACAGAAGAAACAAATGCGGTCAGGCTTGAACTGACATGATCCTAACCCTAACCTTAATCCCTACCTCAGCTAATAGGCTAAATGCTAACACAGATATATTTTTTAATTAAACCAGTCACCAATCAAAACACCTTACTTACCTTTAATGCTTGTTGGGTGCTGGGGTTGCACAGTTATATCTTTATGAATGTTACCAAACTTTGCGCACAATTATCAACTAGAAAAACTGCAAATATGTAATTTGAAAAATGCCTTGCCAAGCCAAACCAGCTCTCACACACTCACACACATCCCTTTTCTCACAAGGAAAATGTCTCATAGATTTGTAGTCGAGGCCATTAATGAAACACAAGCAGATTGAACTTCTGTGTAAACAGAGATCTATTTTTATGTAACTTGATGCTTTCATTTGTTCTGCCCATGTGCCAGTGTCAGTAATAAGTTTTATTCTAGTAAGAAAAATCACACCTGGTTTAAACTTTGAAATCATGAGAGAAGGTAGTATTCAAACAACCAAATAAATACATAATCAAAACAAACAAGGAAATAAATAAAGGAGCAAATCAAGATGTGAAGGATGCTCTTAACATGCTACATGTCTGTAACACTTTTCTTCTATGGTGATGGTCCATCCCTTGCATACTGTATCTTTATACAGTCTGTTTAACCTGTACAGCAATACAATGCTCTACAGATCTATTGAATAATCCCAATCAACAAGTGCTGTACAGGTTTTTAAGTAAACTGTGGTATGTTGATACATTCTACCTCAGACTTTGAACTTTAGTAATCTTCTGTTCATTTGCACACATTGTGACTCCTTGACACAACAAAATGTTAGTCCAGCAAGTATTGTGAATAATCTTGGAGACGTGTACATGAAGAGGTGTCAAATACTGATCACATAAAACACACGGTTAATTAAAGAAAACAAAAGAAGGTAATCAAAATAACAAGCTAACACTATAAAACTAGACAAAGAACAACAGAAACAGAAGGACTTAAATACAAAGAAACTAATAAAGAGAAGAACTAAACTAATAAGAACTAATAAGATAACTAAACAACAGGTGTTAAGAACAAGCAATTAAACAGACAGTGAAACTAGGGCAAATGACCTTCCCCCAGGAAGAATGGCTGAGGAAGTGGACGAGAAGATGGAAGAGGAGCAAATGAAAAACAAAAACAAAGAGTCCATGGAGGAGTAAACGCTGGGAGGAGCCATGGTGGAGGAAGTGGGTGATGAGAGCTCATAGCGACCCAGGAGTAAAGCAACCCACAGCAGAACTGAGAGAGGGAGGAGCCATGGTGGAGCCTCAGTGGGGATGCTAAGCAACACCACCAAATGACCAAGAACAACAGGAACCAAAGGGCTTAAATACACAGAAACTAATAAGATAATTAACTACCCTTACCAAAAAGTAGTATACTTTAAGTTTATTTTATTAAGTATACTTAAGTAAAGTTCAATTATATTTTTAAGTACTTATATTTTTACTTTATGTAGTAAGTATACAAATATCAGTGTACTAGTAGTATACTTGTAAGTGTACCATTTCAATACTCATTGGGACTAAATTGGCCCACTTTCTAGTATATAAAAGTATACTTTTAAGTATACTTTAAGTATAACAGTAGTAAACTTTAAGTACACAACTAGTTTACAACAATATTTTTAGCTTGTACTGCAACTATACTAAAAGTAAACTTATAGGTATACTGATAGTTTACTAATTAAATACTTGTAGCATTTTTAGTACACTTTGAAGTATAGTCTCAGTAAACTACTAGTTTAGTAGTTTTATACTGCAAGTATACTCGTAAGTTTTATACTCATACTTTCATTATACTACTATGTCCCTATTTAGGTATTAATTTGTATATAAT
>NW_015653601.1:121932-123304 GCF_001515625.1 Sinocyclocheilus rhinocerous
AACAGAAGATTTATGTACAGATTTGTGCATTATTTACTCTATATATACAGCTGTATAAAAAATATGCATATGTTTTTACATAGTACTTGAGAGAGGCAATAATTAGAGATGGAGAATGAATTACAGGCATGAATTACAGAACACATGTAATAATTCCTGTGTTAGTTGTTTAGGCTGGAGATGGCATGGGGGTAAAAACTGTTTTTATGCCTAGATGTTCTAGTGCACAGATATCTGTAGCGTCTGCCTGAGGGGAGAGTGCAAACAGGTTGTGTCCGGGGTGAGAGGGGTCTTTGATGATGTTACCTGCCCGTTTCTTCACTCTGGAGTTGTACAAGTCCTGAAGATTGGGCAGGTGGACACCAGTGATCCTTTCTGATGTCCTAACAGTCCGCTGCAGTCTTCTTATATCTGATTTGCTGGCTGACCCAAACCAGACAGTTATAGAAGAGCACAGAACCACTCAATAATAGCTGAGTAAAACTGTGTCATCTGCACCTATGGTGTTTTTTGGAAATTCTGTACAGAAGATGTGTACTAGCGCCCCCTACAACAGTATAACAATGAAAACACGGATTCTAGGAGCACAAGTATACAGTAGCTCAAATATATAAGTATAAATCAAGTATACTTACATGTAATTTTAAGTATATTTCTGAGAATTACATAAAAAGTAGACTAAAAGTATAATTTTCTATTTTTTAGTTTAAAAGAAGTATACTAATAGCACACTTGAATAAACTTCTTTTTCGTAAGGGCTGTGAGATGGTGGTTCCCAGGAATCTGAATGACTCCACTGCAGCCACAGTGCTGTTCATGATGGTGAGTGGGGGGAGAGCAGGGGGATTTCTCCTGAAGTCTACTATCATCTCTACAGTTTTGAGCGTGTTCAGCTCCAGGTTGTTGTGACTGCACCAGACAGCCCAACCTCTTGTCTGTAAGCAGACTCGTCTCCGTACTGGATGAGACAGATGACTGTAGTGTCGTCTGCAAAGTTCAGGAGTTTGACAGAGGGGTCTTTAGAGGAGCAGTCATTTGTGTAGAGGGAGAATAGCAGTGGGAAGAGAACGCAGCCCTGAAGAGCTCCGGTGCTGATGGTGCAGGTGTTGGATGTGAGTTTTCCCACAAGGGTCCAATAATGTCCTTCAGGTGGGCCAACACCAGTCTCTCAAATCTCTTACTTCATCACCACAGACGTTAAAGCAACAGATCTGTAGTCATTAAGTCCTGTGATTTTTGGTTTCTTGGGTACAGGGATGATGGTGGAGCGTTTGAAGCAGGAGGGGACTTCACACAGCTCCAGTGATCTGTTGAAGATCAATGTGAAGATGGATGATAGCTGGACAGCACAGGCTTTGAGGCAGGCTGGAGA
>NW_015653601.1:123497-123828 GCF_001515625.1 Sinocyclocheilus rhinocerous
GTGCTGGCTATATATTTAGGCAGTTCATGGGTGAGATTAGCTTTATTAAAATCTCCGAGAATGATAATGAAAGAGTCCGGATAACGCTGCTCTGTGTGTGTAATTTGATTGGCCAACAGTTCTAGCGCTGCACTCACACGCGCGTCAGGAGGAATGTACGCACTCACTAGAATAAACGAGCAAAACTCCTGCGGCGAATAAAAAGGCTTACAGTTAATAAAGAGATCTTCCAGGTTTGGGCAGCACATCTTCTTTAAAACTGTCACGTCTGTACACCAGCCTTCATTGATATAAAAACATAATCCACCACCTCTCGTTTTCCCCGACGACT
>NW_015653601.1:124128-131293 GCF_001515625.1 Sinocyclocheilus rhinocerous
CGGTCCACTCTGAACAGCTGGAAGCCCGTTAGATGAAGCGCGCTGTCCGGGATGGCTCCGTTCAGCCAGGTTTCCGTGAAGTAGAGCGCAGCTGAGTTTAAAAAGTCCTTGTTTGTGCAGGTGAGTTGTAGTTCGTCTGATTTATTTGCAAGGGAGCGGAGATTCGCCAGATGAATACTCGGCAGCGGAGTCCTAAAACCGCGCTGACGGAGTTTCACGGGCGCGCCGGCGCTCTTTCCTCGCTTGCATCGCCTGGAGCACTTGTATAGGAACGCAGCTCCTCCGACTAAAATGTCCAGTAAAACGTCTGAATGTTCAAACGTTGGTAAAAAGTTATCTGGTGTGCTATTCCTTATGTCCAAGAGTTCGTTTCTAGTGAAGCTGATCGGAAAAACGTTGCTTAAGACAGGACAAACAAACAAAAACACCATGTGCGGTGCCATCTTGAATTCTGTATATTTTCTAAGTATAAGTCAAGTATACTTAAATGTCATTTTAAGTATATTTCTGAGAAGTACATAAAGCCCATTTCTGAGAAGTACATAAAAAGTAGACTAAAAGTATACTTTCCTATTTTTTAGTTTAAAAGTAGTATACTAATAGCACACTTGAATAAACTTCTTTTTCGTAAGGGTAAACGACAGGTGTTCAGAATAAGCCGTTAAACAGAAAGAGAAACTAGGTCAAATGATGAAACAAGGAAGACAGAAACAAAACAATGAAAACATGAAAAAACTGAACCCCAATATAACACTATGTCAGATATGAAAGTATGCATGTATTTGTATTTTTGTGTGTGTATGTTGCACTGCCTCATATGGTGGTTTTGGACATACAGTAAACTGACATCTATCTGCGTGGATGCTGCAAGCAATCACTTCAATCACTACTACCATTGCAGCACCATTTGCAGCGAGTAATCAGTAATTTATTAATTTATTCCACAATAAAAAGTTTCACTGAGTGTTACCAATAGTAGTGTTCAAATGGTATTGTGATCTAAACCTATAAGGCAGTATCTATTTACACACTTGGCAAAGGCTGTTTTCACTGCTCAGATAATTTACCCTTAATACAAACAGCATATTACTTTTATATATATACTTTGTATGAATGGCATATACAGTATATCTCTATTTGCTCTTAGTGAAATAACATGCTATTTGTATATATTTACACTATGTGAAAACAGTATCACCAGGGGCCTGTACCATGAAGCCGGTTTAGATGGCTAGCCAGGTAAGTTTCAGCTTAGTTTGTGCCAACTCTGGGTTTAGGTACCAAGAATGTAGCTCGGCTTGATATATGCAATATAAATAAGTTTTTGAATCAATAGCTTTAAACATGACTACATATAAGCTTAGATTTGTAAGTGTTTTTATATCTATAAATATGATCAACTATATAAACTAACTTCACAACTTTTACTTGCACTGATATGGCAAGATGTTTTCTTTAAGTTGTCCTCTTTCAATTCATCAATTCATCTTGCTGTGTAAATGTGTTTAAATTCTTCATATTTTTCAATCTTTTAATCTTTGGTAGTGAATCGCACTGACTCTCTCGCGAAAAGTGAATCAGAGTTTCAAGGCATGTGATTGGCTGTTTGTTACTGATGTCACACCTTCATGTCCATATGCTTCATAAACTCAGGATCAAAGCCTGAGTTGACAGAGAAAGTAGATGATCCTGGTACATCATGGTACAAGCCTCAGAGGTTCTCAACTCTGGATATTGAGGTCTACTTTCCTGCAGAGTTTTGTTCCAGCCTTGATCAAACTCACCTACATGTGCTGTAACTTTCTAGTAATCCTGAAGACCTTGATTAGCTTGTTCAGGTGTGTTTGATTAGGGTTAGTGCTAAACTCTGCAGGACAGTGGGCTCAAGGGCAAGAGGTTGCTCTGTTATCCACTTTTTTTTTATTTTTTATCTTTCGCTGCATGGTGGTCACCTTTGGCAATCAGTGCAGATGCTTGTTGGCTTCAGAAGGAAGGTCTAATTTTCCTGATGTTGTAACGCATGGTTCATGTGGGTATTAAATCTCTGTCTGTCCTGTTTCTTACTGTCCTGGTTGGCATTAGTGTACAGCCCAATCAAACTGTTTTATATTCGACTGATGGGTTGCCAGATATTTAAGTTTTTTTAAATTCACTTTGGTACTATTTTCACAATAAAGTGGTGATCAAAAAATGCAGATCATTTAAATATATTTTCAACTGACAATACACAAAATCACTATTTCACTACAACTAATAAATCATCTGGACCAGGAGTGTCATTTCCTGCTGAGGAGGGCCAATATTTTTATAATGATGATATAATACAAGTACACTAGTACAAATGCATTTGATATTGTAGCTGGTGCAGTGATATACACTTAATTAGATACTATTTTAGACATTAAATCTGTGCAATGCAAAGTATCATTATTTCAATATTTGTGACCCTGGACCACAAAACCAGTCTTAAAGGAACACTCCACTATTTTTGAAAAGTTGCGATTTATTTTCTAGGCCGATATGGCTAGGAACTATACTCTCATTCCGGTGAATGCTAAGCTAAGCTAAAAGTGCTACCGCCAGACCCAGAGATCAGCTGAATGGATTCGAAAACGGTAAAACTCAACTGTTTAACTCTACGGGAGTTGGAAAATGAGCCTATTTTCAAAAATAGTGGAGTGTTCCTTTAAGTTCCTGGGGTATATTTGTAGCAATAGCCAAAAATACATTGTATAGGTACAAATTATAGATTTTTCTTTTATGTCAAATATCATTAGGATATTAAGTAAAGATCATGTTCCATGAAGATATTTTGTAAATTTCCTACCGTAAATATATCAAAAGTTAATTTTTGATTGGTAATATGCATTGCTAAGGTATTCATTTGGACAACTTTAAAGACGATTTTCTCAATATTTAGATTTTTTTGCACCCTCAGATTCCAGATTTTCAAATAGTTGTATCTCGGCCAAATATTGTCCTATCCTAACAAACCATACATCAATTGAAAGCTTATTCATCTGAAAGCTGAATAATGTATAAATCTCAATTTCGAATTTCGGTTTTGTGGTCCAGGGTCACATTTTGTTAACACACATTAAGTAAACTTTTAAAAAGGTTTCATGTTGTCTGGGACAGATATCCCAGGGCCCAAAGCTTTTTTTGCTTGTAAAATCTGACTACTAGCACAAGCCAGTAGTAGGCTGTGAAGGAACATTTCCTTGAGTTGGACATACTGAACAAAAACATCCCTTTATGAAGTAGGTAATTTGAGTAGAGCAAATCAGTGGATCTGCTGACCAACTGAACAAGGGGGCAAGTAATTTGTTCAGTTCAGCATGTGAGTCAGCAATTTGTTCAGTACAGCAAAATTAGTGCAGCACCTTATCATTATGTAATTGTGCACAGACAGACATGACAAAAAGACAGACAATGACAACTATCTCTTATCAGAGTATTAGTAGACTGCCTGTTTATTATCTGCTAACATTTTATTTTGAGCATTAATACTCTAATGAGAGTTAGTTAACATGTAGTTGAAAAACAACATGTAAGTAACATGCGTTTGAGGTCAGATCTGTGATAGTTTGACTTAGCCCTGTCACTGTAAGCCTAAGGCTTTCTGGTTGGGAAAAATTCTCACTAATATTTGGGACAGCATCATCTGTTCACTTTTTAATGTAGCTAATCACATCAGTGTATGTTGATTTCAGCTCCTGGTGTATTCTGAAATGTCTGACAGTCTATAAAAATGTAATAATATTTGAAAAGGGCATCCTTACTCCATTTGTAGACTGCACTAACTACAGTAGTTTTTACAGTGGTATAATATAGTCTACTTTAAAAATTACTTCATTGAATTCCAGAGCTGGGAGAAAGGAAATACTTAAATTGTTAACAGTTCAAAAGAGCATGCTCCCCATTGAGTGTTTACAGTAAAATACCCCCATTGGCATAAATGCAAGCTATGCTGAATATGTGCTGTAGCACATATGAACCCATGTCCACATAAATGAACACATCAAAAGGTTATCCTTTTTTTTTTTTCGTAATCATGATATTATACAATCTCTATGTGCAAGTCAGCACTACCACTACAACTACAACAACAGCAATGAAAGTCTAGAATGCCCCTTGGCATGTATAACAGCTGGAGAGACTGGTTTCTTTCCTGTGCATGCACAATGGTGCATTTAAGCCAGAGAATAACACCCTGGAACTGACCATGTAGGCCTAAGAGAGCAGGCTAACTGAGAGCTGTTTTCTTTCATAAACTGGAAATTCATTAAAAAACATTGAAGTTGAATGCATCTACCTCAAGACAACAGAGTCAAAAGCTGCCAGCATTTGCTATTTTCAAATAAATAAATGAATATATATAATACATCTATATAATAAATGTACTGTCATCTATTTAATATTAATAGCATCACAGTTTTTATGTAGTTCAGTTATGATGCAGTGTTAGTTACAATATTCATTAACTATTGCAATTGCATATATTGAACCAAAAACTTTGACTTTCTCGTCTCGAGTGTAGAACTGTTAAGGCTTTCCAGTGAATTTTCGTGTTTATGATAACGCTTTCTAGTGAATTTAGATTTTTCACACTACCAGCATGAGAGAGCGACAGTTGAACATGCAGTAACACGAACAACAGTCAGCCTTAGGAACACTTGCATTGAACTTCACCTTGTTTTGAGGAAGTAATAAGGCTGCAAACGGATTGGTGACCTGGTTGGACAAGAACGGAATCTATCTGCTGGCTAAGCTTCAACATTCGATTGTAAGAACAGCTGCATTTAGTTTAAAGTAATAGACGGTGGAATAAAAGTTAAAGGATATTTTTTCCCACAGACATTTTGCACGTGTAATGGAGGTTGCAGGGGTTGTGTGGTTTGGCGTTATTACTTTCCTTTGTCAGGTAAGATACGATCGTGTCATAGGCTTCTAATAAACTAATTTTCTCTTTGTTTTTCAGCGAGAATTTGTTGTTGTTAATGATATAATAATTTTATGACAATAAAGACATAAAATGTTATAAATGTGCAGCAATTATATGGAGGGAATGTTCTTTTACGCAGGTGTTTTCGTGTGCATTTGCAGACGATCCCTCTTCAAAAGCGGACAAAAGAGCAGGTAGACAGTTTCCAAAATTGTAAATCATTTGATATAAAATGAGGCACTCCGGAGAATGCGTTTAGACATTTTTAATATTCCAAATTAGCTTTAGGACTAATTAGCTTTGAAATCATGTATGACAAATTATATAAGGGAATTTGAAAAGGTTGTTTGAAAGTATTATCACTACGCAAAAGTAGAACCGTTCTTTTGAACGTTAAGTTGAACGGTACTTAAAACATACTCTCAAAACAATGAAATGTGATTATTAATTAATTTAAAACATTTTTGTAAGTGACTTTGTGGTTTATATTCTTGAAATTTTGTTACAGGCTTTTGTACTGTAATATAAACATGGTACACTGATAAAAATGATTTTGTGGTGAAGTAAATACTACGGAAAAACAAATGTAATTTCTACATTAAATAAATTAGTCTAGGCAAGAATTTAAAAAAGAGAGTAAATTATATATTAGTAGCTACTCAATTTAAGCGTGTAGAAATTAAAGTTTGAACTTATAAGTATATTTTACTTGGTTTACAAGGATTCTTTAAGTAAATATCATAGTTATGATCCTGTTGTTCCCATCATGCACTGGGGCATGAATAATATATAAGGTTAAAGTTTTCTAGTTCTATTTACACTGTTTTATGGTTGCTTTTGTTGTTAGGTTTAGTAACTTGCTGTTTTGTGATCATTTGATTAATTACTATATTGAGTAAACATACTACCTTAAAAAGGAAAGCAAGACGTCTACTTGTTTACTTACGTATGTGAGTGAATCACATGCTTTAATAGACTGTTGTTTTTTTCATTGCTACATTGTGTAAGGAAAGTTTACCAACCATGCTGAATGAAATGTACTTGAGTATTGCAGAGTAAACTTAAAATAATTAAGTAGAAATTACGCATGAAACTCTAACTGGCCACGTTTAATTTATGTATTTCCTTTGCTAATTTTACATAACTTAGTTAAGTAGATTCTAATTAATTCCATACTTAAATTTTACTTAAAAATAGGTGTGCAAAAACTTGCAAAAGAAAAAATTATTAAATTTTACTTTTTTTTTCAGTGTAACTGCAGTGAATTCTAACAGATAGAGACATGTGATTCTTGTTAAAGAAATGTTACAAAAATATTTTTTTTATAAGGCAACCTGTTGTTAGTGAAAAGCTTATAAATCATACATAATGAGTTTTTTTTTTTTTTTGAGATTGTAAAAATGCAGATAGTTTTCTGTGAGGGGTAGGTTTAGGAGTAGGGTTGGTGTAGGGCAATAGAAAATACGGTTTGTTTAAAAACCATTACGCCTATGGAGAGTCCCCACAAGGATAGTGAACCAGACGCGCGCGTGTGTGTGTACTGGTTTATATATCCTGGTGGGGACTTAAACCTGACTACACACAGTTATAGCCACCTGAATTGAAAAAAAAAACTCTCACTGAGGGGGTCAGCTAGAATATTTTAAGCTTACATGTGAAAGGATTAATAATAGATAATAGAATACTTAGTAAAAAGATGCCATTAAACGCATTTAAAATATATACATAACATCTTTATGTTGTTTTCCCACATTAATTTGGAGATTCAATGTTATATATGTTAAATATTAAAGGATGTCTCAAATTCAGTCTTTCATCATTTCACACAACAACTTCATGAACATTTTACAGGTGTTTAGGAGTGTGCCTTGACCCCATTGAACCTTATTATTTGTTTTATCTTATGTGTGATTTTTGTAACCATCACACTGCCATGTAACCTATTGCTACTGTGCATTCCCTCATTTCATAAACCTCATTTTATAAATGTGTATATGTGGGAAATGATGCACCACTTCCTGTACGGGTACGACACAGTGATATATAAGAGCCATCAGTTAAAACATCTCAGGTTACGTATGTAACCATGGTTCCCTGAGTAGGGAACGAGACACTGCGTCCTCTAGGGGTCGCTATGGGGAACGCCTCGCCGTGACCCGGGTCTGAAGCATACATTGAAAAAACACCAACAAGTTGGCCGGCGACAGCCATGACGTCACT
>NW_015653601.1:131335-132409 GCF_001515625.1 Sinocyclocheilus rhinocerous
TAGAGCTCAAGGCTTGGAATCAGGATAGATTCCGTTAAGGGAATACAACCAAGAGCCTTGAATCATACTAAGTCTTGGCCTGTGAGAGGGGCTACCGCACGCTCTGTATATGCTGAAGGAACTGTATCAACAGACCCCTAGTAGCAACACCCTGTTAAAGCTCAAACTACCACGAGGACAGCCCATGGAGCGAGGAATCCAACTCATCAGAGAGAATTAAACGCTCGAAAAAAAGCACCATGCTCACAATAACCCTCAATGGCTAAACCAACTCAGAGAAAGGGAACGAGGTTAATAACGCGTAACCCTTACCATACAGGATTTCAGAAAAGTGGGCAAAGCATAACGTGCACACTTACCACTTATGTGGATTTTAGAAAGTGGGCAAAGCATAACGTGCACACTTACCACTTATGTGGATTTTTAGAAAGTGCACAAAGCTTAACGTGTGCACTTACCATAGTATGGATTTAAGAGTTTTCCAAGCATCTGCTCACAGATACCAGGAAGTACTGGGCCAAATGGGAGAGGCAAGCTCAAACACAACCTCTAAGGTGAGGGGAGCACTGCCTGAGACAGCATTACACAAGAAGGTTCTCGCAAATGCCACCTATACTTCCCGCTCGATGCCTCAGCAAGAGGGGATATCCTGGTGATCGGGAGGCCCCTCAGGACGACCTATATACGGTAGACCAGACAGGGCAGCCTGAAAGCATAAGCCCAGCCCGGACGTCCAGGAAATTTTGCAGTGCCGTGCCTGATGGTCCAGAAAGCTCCCGCAGAAGCCTGTGACCTGGCCGCATAATCCAGGAAGTATGAAGCCGAAACCCGGCTTATCGTACCGTCTGGACATATATCGACGAGTGAAATAAACACTGCAAGTCGAGCACCCGGTTCTGAACCCAGCAGAGCGGGTGTCCATCGATGACCTACCCTAGAAAGGGACAGAAACACACAGGTCCCGGGAAACACTGCAAAGAAACTAGCAGAAGGGTTATACACACAACCACCAGCACATTAAATACACACACACACACACACATATATACATATATATATATATATATATATATA
>NW_015653601.1:132822-153926 GCF_001515625.1 Sinocyclocheilus rhinocerous
CGCGAGAGGGAAAGCCCCTCTTTAAACTCATCGGCCAGATCCACCTGAGATCCCCACGAGCTCATTCTCCTCCGTGCCTCAGCAGCGGCGGGGCCTGAACCGCGGGAAACAGATGGCTGCCCCTCTTTACTCGAAAAAAGAGACAAACGAGAACGGAGCTTTTTCATTGAAAAACGCTCGCAGTGCACACAGATTGCCCCCTCGAGGACATCGCCCTTCGCCCAAACAACGCATAGATCGTGTGTGTCATCGGGTGTCAAATAGCGATGACACGGATGCACACATCTTCTAAACGCTTTACTAGTGCTCGCCATAATGAATGAATAGAGATCGCTGTTACCACGGAAATGCACGCTTCAAACAAAACAGTCAGTGAAAACGAAGAAGAGGATGATGTGTTCTCCCGGCGCCTATTTATACTATAGTTGCACTGGTAGTGACGTCATGGCTGTCGCCGGCCAACGTGTTGTTGGTGTTTTTTCAATGTATGCTTCAGACACAGGCATTCCCCATAGCGACCCCTAGAGGATGCAGTTCGAAGTTCCCATGAAAGGGAACATGAGTATTTCTTGATTCTTATCTCATTTTACAATTTTGAGTTTTACGGAAGTATAAAGAGAGTAGAGTCACACATTTTGGTACCTTAAGCAGTATATAACACAACTGATACTACTGAAATGCTCTGGAGAGTTGCTTATCTTATACTTAGCATACACAAACTTGTACTTGTGGATGTGCGCTTAAATGTCTTGTTAGGGTTTTTTACACATGTGATACTGGGTCATTCTGAATTTGAACTCTGGGTAAATAAAATATGGTTCTTGTTTCCAGGGCTTGATATTAACGATTATTAGTGATTTTTCAAAGTTACAAGCCACGTGCAGCATTTTCACTGGCCACAATTTTGTTGTTGGGAAATTACGTTTCATATGAATAAAGTTGACTATGGCATGCTAAAATTTACTTGAGCTAGATTTACAACCGTTTTAAATGTAAATGACCACTGTACACACCCAAATCAAGACCACACAAAATGCTCCTTTTTATGAAAATATGCAGTTTATTAAGACATAAAAAAACTTGCTTCCTATTGCATATGATAAATGTGGTGCAGGGGTGTATAAGATTAATCGAAAAGATAAAAAAAATGAAAAACTGTGTTTAAATATTTATTAATGGTAAATAGTGTAATACAGAGTAGAAAAACATATTGGCACTAGAAACAAAGAGCAAAGAATAACAAATTAATTTTGTCTTTCACCTTTTCACCGCTGTACATCCTACAATCAGTGCAGTACATGATTCTCTTTGCTGGATCATATACCAGCCATTCTCAATCTGACTTCCACTTTTCATTGAACTGACTATTTCTTTGTTTCTATAGGAGTAGAGTGAACCAACTCCAGTGTAAGGCTAAAAGTAGCCTAATTATGTTAGTGTAATCTATTAACTCATAAACATGTCTTTTTAGGCAAGTACCAGAAATGGGTGCCATGTCATAAAATATTTTTAATATGACTGAATTTGTATTTAACGTGATCACAATTTAACAAAATTACATGAATAACTACATAAATATGAATTTGATAACGTTTATGACAGATAATATCATGATAATTTTTGCGTTTCCCTTACCGAATGTCGTATTCTGTCAGCAAAAACATGTCCATGGGCTTTTTTGATTGCTTTCAGTTTAAGTGCCGGTGTCGTGTCGAAAATTGATCGTCTGCCGAAAACTGATTGGCACCTGTAATCACTTTTTGGCAAGTGTAAAACTGCATTTTATGGGTTTTATTGGCCATTTAAAGGTATTTCAACAGATAAAAAGGACTGAATGAGCTATAATCTATCAAATATAACAAAACATGAATGAAATCAAGTAATTTTGAGTCAGAAAGAACAGTTCACTCAATAAGTAGAGTCTGTAATCACTTTTTGGCAAGTGTAAAACTGCGTTTTATGGGTATTTCAATAGGTAAAAAGGACTGCATGAGCTAAATGACTTGATTGCAATCGAGGGTTATATTTGACAGATTATAGCTCGTGCAGTCCTTTTTACCTGTTAAAATACCTTTAAATGGCCAACAAAACCCATAAAATGCAGTTTCACACTTGCCAAAAAGTGATTACAGGCGCCAATCAGTTTTCGGCAAACGATCAATTTTCGGCACGACACCGGCGATGCAGTGTTGCCAGATATTGATACTAAAATAAACAAAAAACAAAAGTTAAACCAAAATTATTTCCAATCTTTTGCATATAAGATAAGATAAAGATATCGCTGACTCTAAACTGAAACTTCCTACTTTATTAACTTTCTAAAGTGTTAAATTAAGTGGAAAAGACAAGGCCAAAAACGCTTATAATATCTGGATCTGGCAACACAGAGGCTGCACCCTCGCCTTCACTCACAACTCTCTCAAGAAGACTCGTTCACTCTGCCAGGCTCCAGCGTCTCACAGCGATCATTTTCATAACAGGGACGCTAAACATTCTTGCAAACTGTCTAAACTGAATTATACATGTCATGCAGGCATTCATATGAGGAGTTTAACAGCAAATTAGTCATTCAAAGAACAAATGTTATTTTTGAACATGAAAAATGTAAAAGTGTTTATAGTGTATATAATGAGTTTTTGTAAGGGTTATTATAACACAATTCTTTAACACCAACCCCCCCCGAACCGCACTAATTTTCAAAGCCTGGGTACGGCCATGCAGCCATGATCCAGTTATCAATGAAGCTGTCTTCACTGTGAAATGAATCTCATACTTACATCGTACATATTTTGTTGTTTATAATGTTCGTACTATTCGCAAAAGTGCAGAATTCAGTTGTGTTTCAGCGATGCCTAATCTGAACACCTCTGATTGGCCATATCATTCATAAGCTTAACAGAATCATGTGTGGTTATCAAATCGGTTATAATGTGCAAAGCTGTAAAGTGTAGTGTCATAGTTTCACATTGCAATTAGTTTATTTTTAATATATATTCAACCTGCCAAAGTTGCCAGTGGGAGTGATCGTGTTACATGCACGCCACTACTGAAATCTACCCACATCTGCAAGCAGCCATCTCTCCTTCATATTCTAGTCGGTGCCATTCGACATCCTTGGCCACAGAGGTAGCACCTATATATGCCAGCTGTCAAGTGGTACAGCGAACACGTGGTCCAAGTTGCAGCTCTCAGATTATGGCACACTTCACATGCACTTGTGGTCTTGTGGACTTACATTGGCCACTCTGTGCGAGTTAAAGGGGTCATATGATTTTGCTAAAAAGAACCTTATTTTGTGTATTTGGTGTAATGAAATGTGTTTATGCGGTTTAAAGTAAAAAAAAAACACATTATTTTCCACATACTGTACATTATTGTTTCTCCTCTATGCCCCGCCTTTCTGAAACGCATCGATTTTTACAAAGCTCATCGGTCTGAAAAGCGAGGTGTTCTCTGATTGGCCAGCTATCCAGTGTGATGTGATTGGCAGAATACCTCAAGCGTGTGACGGAAATGTTACGTCCCTGACCATATTGTGATGCCCTGTCCGGCCGGAGAGATGATTCAAAAACATTAAAACCCATTATAAACGAGACATTTGTTGCATCCAGTTTGGACATAATTAATGATTATAATGACTTATACTGTCTTTTTACGCCTTTCTTTCTTTGCGTGAACATTTGGGCTGTGTTATGCAAATCTTCCCACATCGTGACGTAGGTATGTGGGGGTGTGTTAGAACGAGCCGTTTTAGGTAAGGGTGGTTGACTCTTAACTTTTATAAAGAATATCTCTTTAGATTTGAGACTTTAGTCTTTGCAACTTTACAGATCTTCTTTATGCACCAAGAGCTTGTAACACTCCAAAGAGAAAGGAAACATTGAAATCGCATCATATGACCCCTTTAACTAATGCTGAATATCTGATATGACTAAAATATTACTTTTACCACTGTAGCTACGCGGATATTCTTTGCCTTTCTGAAAGAACTCTGCCAGTGACTTCTATCTCAGTGAAAGAGTTGCCTCTTTTCATTTCTTTTGCAACTTGGAACAAAGGTGCCAGTCCTTTGGGTGCTCAGGGGCTCGAGCACGTACAGTTGTGGTCAAAATTTTACTGACCTGAATATTTTACATAATAGACGTTTACATATTAGACCACAACAGAAAATAATAGTTGAATTTATAAAAATGACCCCGTTCAAAGGTTAAATGTGCTTGATTATTAGAGTTGGGGTACTCGGACTCGTACTCGGACTCGAGTCTGGTCTCGAGTACAGTTTATTAAAGGACTCGGACTTGTCACGGACTCGGATGCATTTTTACTCGGACTCGAGCCTTTCGGACTCGGACAATATGTTACTGACTCAATGCATTATCAGGAAAGTGATATTCAGTATTTGCATGTGCTTTTAAGTCTTGTCCAGTACTTGAAAGCCGACGGGTTTCTGTGCTCACATACTGAAAGCGCACTCACAGAATCCTCTCAGTCAGTGTGCGAATGCCGAGTTCTTTCGCTTAAGTTCTCTTAAGTTCTGTTATTGCTACACACTTACACGAAAAGTTATGTCAAAATGCCTGTCTTGGAGACTATTCATTTAAATGCAGTCGGTTTTGTCTTAAGTGAACTTGAACAGAAAAGAAAAGGAGAAAATCACTCACTGCTCTTGACTGAATCACTTATTAACTTTAATAAGAATCATCTATATTTAATGTATACAGTGAAGATTATTTTTACATTGATTACTTCATGAAATGTCTGTAGTAGGCTATTTCTAGAAGCCTTTACTTGACTACTATCTGAAAAACTTAAAAAAACAAAACAAACAAAAAAAACTATTTAATTTGTATTTTTGAGTAATATATATTTATTTATCATTTAGCTTGTAAGTAATACTTGGAGTGTTTACTTGCCTTCAGTAAGCTTGAGAATGTTTTATTACATTAGTTCATTATTTTTTGCTTTTGTATTAGTGGCAGTTTCTAGCTTCAAAGAAAAATCATTTTTCTAATGCAGTTTCTTCTTTAATGGTTCAAACACTGATGAATAGAATAAGCAGACACAAACTAATTTTGATTATTCAAAATTCATATTTAATTAAAAATCGTAAAAAAAGATATAAAGCTTGTATTTTATTTAGATTAAAGGTGCATTTTCTCTTGAATTCTCTTGAACTCTTGAATTTATACATTTACTTTAACGATGAATAAAGTCAAGTCCCGCCCCTTTAAAGTCCGCATGAAATCAAAATTTACTTTAATTTAAAATTTAAAAATTTAGAAATTTAAAATTGACTTTATTTACTTTACTAGCGGATATTGCTAGTCTTGATGTGAACAATTAATCCGTGCAAGTTAATCCGCTGAATTTTTTTTTTGTTTTGGTAATCTTTAATCAAAATCTGAACATTTACTTCCGCTCTGGAATTGCACTCCTTCTCTGATGACGTCAGTTTGACGGCTTGGGCAGAATATCCTTAAACACACCCTCCAACTGTTAGTTTGCTATGAGTGAGAGATGAGAGGAGGAGCGCAATAATAAAACCACGCCCTCTCCTCAATATTCCGTTTCAGCTGGAAATACGTCACTTCACTGAAATAAAGTCGGCAGCAACATCCGGTTCACGCAGACTTTAATTTTTCACATTCTAAAACCTTTTTCACTCTGAAATATGTCACAATACATAGATCAATTCAGCCATAACTTCCGTTACATGACTTTAAGTTTGCAAAGCAAAGCAGAACACTAATTATTAATCAAAAATCAAAATGGCAAGATGCAATAGAGGTTTGCTTTTGTTACATTTAAATGGACATTGCGTTTTTCTAGTTGTAAAGGTTAAAACAATGTTAAGATACTAATAAATAATAGAGCTTCGTTGGACTCTGACTCGACTCGGACTCGGCTGTTTGGGACTCGGACTTGTCTCTGACTCGATTGGTTAAAAACTCGGACTCGACTTGGACTCGACTTAGGTGGACTCGAACCCAACACTATAAAACCTTTTTCACTCTGAAATATGTCACAATACATAGATCAATTCAGCCATAACTTCCGTTACATGACTTTAAGTTTGCAAAGCAAAGCAGAACACTAATTATTAATCAAAAATCAAAATGGCAAGATGCAATAGAGGTTTGCTTTTGTTACATTTAAATGGACATTGCGTTTTTCTAGTTGTAAAGGTTAAAACAATGTTAAGATACTAATAAATAATAGAGCTTCGTTGGACTCTGACTCGACTCGGACTCGGCTGTTTGGGACTCGGACTTGTCTCTGACTCGATTGGTTAAAAACTCGGACTCGACTTGGACTCGACTTAGGTGGACTCGAACCCAACACTATTGATTATAATACTGTGTTGTTACCAGGATGATTCACAGCTGTTTTCTTTTCATGTTCATGAGGTCTCTAGCATGTGGTCTCGAGTTTGCTTGTGCCGTGCACTCTTCTGTCCATGTGTGTTGTTGTGTTCTGTATAGCACGCAGTTTGTGTTTAAATCGGCCGTGTGCTTTCATGTTATGTTTTGTCTTGTGTAGCGCGCAGCTCGGGTTTCCCTCGGCCGTGTGCTTTCATGTTGTCATGTTTTGTGTGAACACGCGGCTTATGAGTGTTCTCATTAGCTGTGTGTTCATGTCTTGTTTTTTGTTTTTTTCAAGCACATGGCTTGTGATTGTTTTGCTGGCCATGTGCTTGTGTTTTTGTTTTGTGTGAGCACATGCTTTTCTTTTGTTTGTTTCTATGTGCCATGTGCTCTCATGTCTATTGTCTTGACCCTACCCTTCTTGTTATCTGATTATTGGTTCAGTACGTTGCTATACCTGTGTCTCCCTCATTACAAGGGGCTAGGCCAGAAATGTTCAAGTGGGCCTGCATAAAACTGGGTGGGCAAAAACTGCATGTCAAATAGCCAACAGAAAATACAGCACAAATATTCAATATACAATACTTCTAAAGCATTGATTAACATTCATTTTACTGTAATTTCAGCATTTACTAATACATTGTTAAAAGTAAAAGTTGTATCTGTTAACATTCGTACCTGAACTAACAAAAATAAAAGCAAACAGCTGTATTTTTATTACCTAACGTTAACAAATATAATAAATATTGTAAACAAATCTATTGCTCATTGATAATGTTAGTTAATGCATTAATTAATGTTAACTAATTGTAAAGCATTACCTCAGTCTGAGACAACGGGGCTTCGTAGAAGATCTCATAATCAGGTGTCTCTGTCAGTCCGCGTTCAAAGGAGAGTAAACATCGAGGACCGAAGAAATGTGCGCAGCTGCAAATTATGCAGTTTGTTGTGGCAAACGGGATCTAGCACAACATTTATATGTTTCTTTCCTCAAAGGACACATCTATTTTGCAGTTAAAACACTGTACCTATGCTAATATGATGCGTAAAACACGCTTGGCTCAGAAGTTTCCAATCTATAAATCCATCACCAGCAGGTGGTCTGGCTTAATTTGTAGACGGTCCAGATTCAGTGCTAAGACATAGTTTCAATTGGGATATTCAATACTTTTTAAAGAATTGATCTGATTGATATTTGTTTCACTATTTTCAAATTCAACTCCACAAACGTGTGCATTTTACTATTATGTCTTTATGTTTAGGGGTAGGGATTGGGTTTAGTCTATATTTTTGGACAGTAATGTTGATCCAGGATCAACAAGAATGTTGATCCAGGAACATGTCTTACTTGGCAAAATCACGGCGACCGTATGCACCTATAGGAAGAAGGGAAATTAAGAAACTGCCTGTAATTGACCATGAAAGTTCGCGTTTAATATTTTTAAACTAAATATATTAAGTTATAGTGAAATAAGACTGAAAGATTTCAGCTGAAAGTGGCTGAAAGTGCCCACCCGGGCCCACCGTAGCCTCACTGCTCGTTACCCTCTTTGTTTGCTCCCTCTTTATTCTCCTTGTGTTTGCAGTTCTGTGCCAGTTTGTTGTCGAATGTAACCTGTTGGTTCCTGTCTTGTCCTGTCCTGCCTGATCCTTCCTTACTTTGCCTCATCTCACCTCCCCTCCCCGCCCCTCGGGGTAGATTTGTTTGCTTTTGTTTTATTTATTATTAATAAAAGCCCATTGTTCTCTGAATCATTGAGTCCTTGCTTCATCCCTCCACAAACCCTGACAGTCCCTTGTTTGTACTGAACAGTTAAACTGCCTGCTGTTCTTCAGAAAAATCCTTCAGGTCCCACAAATTCTTTGGTTTTCCAGCATCTTTTGTGTATTTGAACCCTTCCCAACAATGACTGTATGATTTTGAGATCCATCTTTTCATACTGAGGAAAACTGAGGGACTCATACACAACTATTACAAAAGGTTCAAACGATGCTCACTGATGCTCCAGAAGGAAAAACAATGCATTAAGTGCCAGGGGTGTAAACGTTTGAACAGAATGAAGATGTATACATTTTTTGTATTTTGCCTAAATATCTTTTTTTTTTTTTTTCATTTAGCACTGCCCTTCAGAAGGTACAGAAGATACTTACATGTTTCCCAGGAGACAAAATAAGTTCAATTTACCCTGATCTTCAAATTTAAAAAGTTTTCACCTCCAGGCTCTTAATGCATGGTGTTTCCTTCTGGAGCATCAGTGAGTCCAAAGTCCACCATAACACTTTTGTAAAGGTCTTCCTTCTGACAATATTCTCCATTTCTGAATCCAGTTATGAACTTCTATAAAGTAACTTCCAAAAAAAATTAATAAAATAAAATAAAAGTAAATAAAATTAAATAAAATTAAATAAAATTAAAATAAATAAATAAATAAATTCATTCATTCATTAATCTTTTCAACGTTTGTGCCAATAGTGGACACATATATCATTTGATGTCACAAACTGGTCGAAATCAGTGGTGGCAGTGTTTTTTTTTTTTTTCTTTGCTTGACTGTTTAAAAATTAACACTTTTGTTGGTGTGTAGTGAAACACTCAAAGGTGAATGTTTTTTTTTTTCCGACTGAGGCAAAAGTCTATGGATTTGACCTCACCCTCCCCTTTTCTATCTCCTCAGACTTGCCTTAGCACAGTTTTCCAAGTGGTTGTAAATACACAAAAAAAATGTACAAAAAAAATGTGTAGACTCAAAAATTATATAAATAAAATAAAACAATCTATCAAAAATCAATCTTTTTGCGTCATGACAACTTGAAATTATGTTTGTCCAACAAAGCACATTGAGTTTGAAGAACTCAGATATTCTCATAACTCATAAACAAGTTTTTAAGTTGATCACTCAAAAAAATTAAATTAAGTAAATGTTGTTGCCCTGGAACCAGTAAATCTTATCAATTTCTGTTAAACTGAAAACTTGCCACTGCAAAAAGTGACTGATTGATTCTAGTTTGAATTAGTTTAAAATCCATTGTATAAAGACCTTTTTCTTGTCCTGTTTTATTACGACTTTCTGACAGTAATTTTCAGTAGCAATGATGGAAGCACAAGAGCTGAGCATGTCTACAGTCATGACAATCACATGGATACTGCAGTGAATGCAGCTTCACAGGTATGTGCAACTTCCTGCTGTGTAATACAGTACAAGCCTGACCTCTGCTGGGCCCTTCACACAGTTTCTTTTATTATATGATATTATTTATGCACACAAAATGAGGCTGCAAACTCTTTTTTTTTTTATTAAGTAGAGATGGTTAATTTCACAAAGTAGTCTTGATCACTCAGAGAATCCAGAAAAGGTAGAATTAAATAGTATGAAGGACTGATACAACGTTCTGTGTAGTTTCACAAGCAGTATATGTTTTTTAAATCTTTTCATTTTAGTTAGAAACTCCCTCTGATCTTCGGATTGTGGAGTTTCCGAGCTCTTCAGCAGGACAAAGGAGAAGAAAGAGAGAGTGGGTTATTCCTCCTTATAGTATACCTGAGAACGAGAGAGGCAGTTTCCCCAAAAAACTGTTCCTGGTGTGTAAAAGTAATGAATTGCATCAATATGTAAAGGTGTATATGATCAATGCAAGTCTATATATATTTTATTTCTGCATTTAGTTAAAGGCAAAGTTGTACGGTGTACCTGATGAAGAGATAGTTTACAGTATCACAGGAGAAGGGGCAGATCAGCCACCTGTGAGGATTTTTACTATTGACAAAAAGACAGGGAATCTCTTTGTGACACAGCCACTGGATAGAGAAAAAAAGGATTTATACAAGGTAAGTGGATGTTTATTACAGTGATGTTAAATGTATTGTTGTGGATCTTTTTCATGCACTACCAGCAACATCACACACTATGATGGAAGATGAAAGTGTAAAAAGCATAATAGGACCCCTTTAATTAACAGATGAGGTTCACATACCTTCTCCAGTAAAGATATTTAGTCCTGGATTATTTTGCTCATTAAATCAGTGAAACAATGTGAAGGACTCAATTTCTGAGTTTAGGCAGAATACTGAAAATTAAGAAACTGTCTATGTGCCACTGTAAATCGATTAAACAGTCAATTCTAAGCCAATACAATTTTCTCTTTCCATTTAACATTTTGTAGTTTAATATGTGATCTTTATTTATTACATGATTAATAAAGTAAGCAGATAAAGTATTTCACTTGGGATATTACTAGAATTTTGCACTTAACATCCATGTTGCATCCCATGTCGTCAGCTCAAGGCTTGTGCAATTTCAGAAGATGGGAAAAAAGAGGCATCACCCACAAACCTCACTATCATTGTGACCGACCAGAATGATAACAAGCCTGAGTTTACGGAAAATCCTTTTAATGGACAAGTTTCTGAAGCTTCTAAAGGTAGACAAATTTAGAATAAATGTCTTTTAATCATTCTTTTAATATACATTTTAATGATTCCCTGAAATAGTAAATTTTGCATTTTTTAAATGTCATCAATAGTAACTAAGTCTTTATTCTCACATCAAAGACCATGAGTTCATGACAGTCACAGCCACTGATGCAGATGATTCAGAAACTTACAATGCTATGGTCAGATACACAATTGTCAGCCAAGAGCCGAAATTTCCAAAACCAAACATGTTTGAAATCAACACTTCAACTGGAACCATTCGTGTGCGAGAACCAGACATGGACAGAGAGGTGAGAAGTGACATTTGATGACTCGAAGTGGTGATAAAATGACATGATGTGAACAAACTCATCAGTTATCTTCCTTTTCAGCAATGGCCCAGATATACTTTGTTAATTGTGGCTGCTGACATGGAAGGAGAAGGTTTGGCAACCACTGGCACAGCTGTTATTATTATTACTGACAGCAATGATAACCCACCACAGTTTGAGCAAACTTCGGTAATGCATACAAACATTGAGTGTTCAGTCAGTGCTATACTAGAGTATAAATACAACTATTTATATTTTATACTATATAACATTTCAGTACAGCATAAAATCATTCATTTTATGTTTTAGCACATCATATCTGTCCCAGAGAATAAAGTAGGGGCAGTAGTGGCCAAACTTACAGTTACTGATGGAGATGAAGTTGGATCACCTGCCTGGTCAACCAAGTATCGTATTATTAGTGGTGACAAGGGTGGGTTTTTCAATGTCAGTACTGGACCCAGCCAGCTGGAGGGCATCATCACCACTGTAAAGGTACTGTGTGTTGCTCCGATGTCTGTCCATCAGTCACGGTGAATGTAGAAGATGTGAATGAGCCTCCCGAGTTTAATCCGAAGGAGAAGGTTATTTCCAGACATGAAGATTCACCAGTTGATACTGAATTGGTTGCTTATACAGCCACTGATCCAGACACTGGAAAATCACAGAAGATAACGTAAGAACTGCTGCACCACTTTAAACTTTATACATAAATAAAGAGATATATACTACTGTTCAAAAGTTTGAGATCAGTAAGATTGATAGAGAGAGAGAGAGAGAGAGAGAGACTTCTGCACAGAGGCAGTCACAAAGAAATCATTCTAAGGTGCTGATTTGGTACTCAAGAAACCTTTCTTATTATCACAGCTGAAAATTGTTGTGTTGCTTGATGCTGAAGTGTATGATAACTGCATTTAGTGTCTTTTTTCAGGATTTTGTGATGAACAGAAAGTTTGGAAAACAGCATTTGAATTGAAATCCTTTGTAATACTATAAATGTCTTTATTATAAATGTCATTTTGAAGTGCTTGCTGAATAAAAGTATCAGTTTCTTTCTTAAACTTCTGAAGTATATGGTAATAATTTGTTGCGTGACATAGTTACACGTTACATGTAATTACTATAGTATACCATATCTGTCTATCTATTTACATGTATGTGTGTGTGTGTGTGTGTGTGTGTGTGTGTGTGTTCTGGTTGTACACATTTTGGTTCCTCCCAGGTATAAAATTGGCAATGATCCTGCTGACTGGCTAAGTGTAAATCAAGACACTGGAATGATTAAAGTCAAGAGTATAATGGATAGAGAATCTGTCAAAGATGGCAAATACAGAGCTATCATTTTGGCCGTGGATGATGATGGTAATTTGTGTTTCTTTTTCAAATGAGAATTCTTGCTAGCATAGCCTTTTTCAATTAGTTTGTGCTTGTATGCAGGTGAAAATCCAGCAACTGGTACAGGAACCTTGGTAATTGAATTGGAGGATGTAAATGACAACGCTCCAATTATTAACGAAGGAAGTATAGAGATTTGCAATCGTGAGGCCACAGTGCTTCTCTCTATAGCTGACAAAGATGGACCTCTTTATGCTGCTCCCTTCAGCGTTGAGCCCCAAGGAGACACAAAGAAAAACTGGACTGCCAGGATGAATGAAACAAGTAAGGATAATGTATATTGGAAAAATATGAACTACATATGATCTTAACTCAAGTCTAGGTGTTTATACTAACCTATTTATTTGCCTATTATAGAAACTGGGATTCTGTTGACGCTTAATTCTGTGTTGGAGCAGGGTAATTACAATGTTGTCCTAAGGGTTTATGATACCAATAACATGTATCAGGACAACTCCATTCAAGCAACAGTGTGTGACTGCAAAGGAGATGAATTTCTATGCAAAAAAATGATGGCGGGGATCCCACTATCATTATCTCTTGGAATCCTGGCAGCCATCTTGGCTCTGCTGTGTATGCAATTTAATTATTCCATTCATACATTTAAAGTGAATAAAGGGGCCATATCCTACACATTTGTAACATTAAAACTATTCAAGGTTTCTTCAAAACACAAGTGTAACCTTTGACCATTAGTGTTAAACAAGGTGTTTTTGCTGCAGTATCTTTAAGATGTTCTCTATGGGCAACAGACAATTGTCTAAATTCAGTCATCCATTGTAGGACTCAGTTGTAGGACAATGTTCTTTCTCTTCCCAGTGGATAATACACAAACAGGACATTAATTTTTGTATGACCAACACAGATGGATTGTCTTAAGGTGTAAACATATTCTAACACTGTGGATCATTCCCTGTACATATGGAATATTTAATGAAGTGGAGAAATAGATGCACTTTCTTCTTTTTGTTTACAGAAGTAAACATTGCAGATGATGTCAGGTGGCATCCATTAATGTCTGGGCTGGGGATGAGTTTTTAATCCTTGATATGACCCCTTTAAACACTTTCAGTGTATTCATTAACTACTTTCACTTTTGCATAATTTCTTTAATCCTAAAATTTTGTGTCATTTTTTGTTAGTGATTTCGTTTATGCTCTTTTTACCACAGTATTTCTTCTTCTACTTCTGCTGCTCATGAGGAGGAAACAAAGTAGTATAAAAAAGCCACTCCTTCCTGAAGAAGATGACATAAGAGACAATGTCTGCTGTTATGATGAGGAAGGCGGTGGAGAAGATGATCAGGTTAGGTTTAATATTTAAATTTAAATTAATTCAGTTTTTAAAGGTCTGGATTCATTACAATTCGTGTTATGGCAAATTATTGAAATACAGCTTTCTGTGATTTGGTGCTACTGTTTTAGAGTGCATTAGATTGTATATATCAACAACAATTACTACAGTGCAGTGTGTACTTCTTGTTGTTTCTTTTTTTTAATATCACACACTTTCTACACAGAACTATGATTTGAGTGTGTTGCATCGAGGCCTGGACAACAGACCTGAAGTGTTCAGAAACGATGTGGCTCCTATTTTCTTGCCTGCACCTCAGTATAGACCTCGACCAGCCAACCCTGAGGAGATTGCCACATTCATTGATTATGTAAGTCATATATTAGTTTTACAATGAGCATCAGATCTTTCTAATGTGGCAAGGTGCTCATAACAGAACAAAACCTTTTGTAGACCAAAAAAAAAAGGCAGGCTAGGCCAACTTGGGAATTTTACCCAGGGGATTATTTAACACAAAAACCAGAAAAGGATCGAGGTCATACAAGCTGATCTAAAAAAATCTAGAGGACCAGAGATGGAGATCCAGTACAAAAAAGAAAATGAATTTTATTTACATGTAATGCACACAAACATTACACCATAAAAAAATATAGTGGTCATTAGTTCAAAGACATTCTTTAACACCAATAAAACACCACTACACATGCACAGGTATGCATAAATAGTCATATCCCAAAGCATTGAGAAAATAAGCCAAATAAAATAATACATTAAAACAGGAATACAAAAGTGCATTATATGAGAAAACTTCAACAACCTTCTTAGAGGTCAATGCTATCCATTGGCCCACAAACCCGTCAATCATGGATTCCACCAAAAGAAAGTAACCAACCATCCAGCCACAATATTTTGATTCCCTTCTTTAAAAAAAGTTCTACTTATGACAGTAACAGTTCTTTGTAACATAGAATCTGAAGACTGCAGATGAAGATCCCACAGCACCCCCATATGACTCCCTCCTGGTGTTTGACTATGAAGGAGGAGGCTCAGATGCGGGTTCACTCAGCTCCCTCAACTCTTCCAGCTCAGGACAGGACCAAGACTATGACTTCCTCAATGAGTGGGGCCCACGCTTTAAGAAGCTGGCAGATATGTATGGAGGAGGAGAAAATTAAAAGTTATTCTGTGTTGACAATATACGTTTTTTTTTCAATTGTAGAGAGGGAGAGATTGTGCTGGAGGTTTAAAAGCAGAATTTGTCTTCATATTCATGATTTTGGCTCTGCTTATGTCCCCCTGCTTTGTCAAACTTTTTGAGATCGCAATGAACTTGTGTCAGCTTTTTAGCAATTATAAAGGGATCATTCTTTGTGTGCTTTTTTTTTGGCTAATCCATTCAGAATTTGGCCAAATCATATCTTGCTGTCCTTACCACCAGTACAAAGAGTGAAAGATTTGTTTTCCTTGGCTCAGTACGTGTCAGGAGGACAATGGCAGCAAGTAGACTGTGAATTTTCTGTTATTCTATTATAAAGTATTTCAAATCGGTTTAGTGAAGATCTAAGTGATGTGCATACAGATCTGTTATTCAGGTTTGGGTTTACCATTTTGGGGGCCCTAAGCAAAGTCAAGACCTGAGGCCCTACATGCCCTACCATAACATTACCTTTATTTAACTATATTCTTTGAATTGTACATATTAAACAGAATTAAGTGACATTTAAAATCTTAATTTACATACACAAATAAAATAAAAACAAAAACAGTCACTACAAAAATTGTATGTACAATGTGCTGTTTTTTTCCTTGCACTTTCAATTGACTGTTTAAGTTCAAAGATACATTAAATAATGAATGCATCACTAAAAGTAAAATCCTCCTCTAGGTTTTTTTTTTTTTCTTGTTAACTACTCAGCTATGGACATTGAATGAGGTAAATGCATTCTTGAGGTAAATGCAGTGTTATGTTTTTACAAACTGTTTTATTGTCTGTCCGTGATTGATTGAATGATCACGAGGCATGATACATTTCAATAATTTGTATTGTATTTTCCAACATACCTTCTGATTCACATTTATTACATGCTATAACTAGTAATAAAGTGGAAAGTGCTACCGCTTAAGCTAGATGACTAAAACGTTTTAAGCTTTGGCAAACTTTTAGTATGGACTTTTTCTTTCTTTTTTGAGCACCGCTTCGTTGTTTCTGTCTACTTTATCCGGCCAATTAATAAATTAGGTCAAAAGGAGTTAATTGTTTGTGGCCAGCAAGCCTACAGGGCCCCATGCATTAACATGGTTAACACCGCTACTGCTGTTATTGCATGTGCATATATTTTTGGTTTCAAAGACGCAGATGTTAAGGTTGCAATGTTACGTGTCATACTGTAACATGCTTTTAAGAAATTGTTTTTAAGGGATAATTCTTGTTTTAATGTTTTTACAATACATGTAAGAGTCATGTTGCAAACATTGGGCTATCAATTTAATAAACACTAATAAACTATTTTCTTTCATGTCTTTTTTTAAAGAGTAACATAAACCTGGAGTACTTCAGTAATTTGGATACTGTTTTGACGAGTAACTAGCAGAAATTAGTAGTCTTGCAAACCCAACTGTCAGCCCACTGAAACGTTTGGAGAACAATTTGGAAATTTGGCACAAAGATAGAGGACAGTGTAAACTTATACTATATTAAATTTTATGTCTCTAAAACTCTCCCACTACCAAATCTCACTTTTCACACTTATGTTAATGCTAATTATTCTATTATTTTATAAAAATTTCCCCCGCTGATTCCTTGAGCCAAATGTATACCATTTCTTAATTCAGTAGGCAATATTTAGCAGCCAGCAATTTCAGTTGTGAATGCCCAAACAAGATGCAGTTACGAATTATATGTTCAGTGCTTTGGACGCTATAAAAATACTAGCAAAGACTTTAAATCTGGCACCACTGGACAACAATTCAAGAATATATTGATAGTTTTTTTTTTTTACCAACTGGCCTAAGGATGCTTTTGAATGAGTGTGATTTTTTTATTTTATTTTTTTATGATGTTTGGCTACTATTTAAACACTTTATGGCATCAAAAATAATCAAAAGCATGGATGGTACTGTATTTTTTTCTGTATGTGTTTTTTTAATTTATTTAGAGTTATATAGAGTTTAATAAAATTACAGTTATATACTTGCTTAGGTATCAACATTTTGATTTGTGCATTTTGACTCCATAAAAATTGGAGTTACTAACATAAAGGTTTAACTGTAAATGGAAATCTAAAGGAAATCTAAGTTAAAGGAAATCTATTTAATCTATTTACTTTTGGATTACCACAAGAGAAAACCAATTTAAACTAAATTACAAGCATTTTTAGTAGTGCCATTAGTAAAACGTAGAGTTTGGGCCAATCTCATGAAACCGCTCTGGATGACTGAAATGAAGTGCTAACAGAGTGCGTCTAAAGAGCTGTGTGTTTGTGCCAAGACCTATTTGGCAGGTTCATCATTGGCCAAGGAGGTGGGGGGGTCACCAAACCCTGGTGATGTTTCTGGTGCCCTAGGCAAGATATGACATATATTTAGGCCTACTAGAAAACAAACAAACAAAAGAGAATAAATTAAATAATTAAAAAATAAATGCATACACATATAAACTATTTGGATAAATATATATCCATGCGACTGAGAAAGGGCTATATGCCAACTCTATGAATGCTATAAATGTGATCAATTTTAACGTTTTTTTTTTTCTTCTTTTTTACTACATCAGCTAAAATGATACAGAATGAACTGGATCAAACAAAAAATGTTTAGACAGAGACATATACTGTATACCAAGACACTAAGCTAGTGTTCTTGCAATTTCTAAGACCTCTAAATTATCAACATGAACAAAACTTCGATGAAAACCATGTTGTACACAATCTACTACATGCCTTCTGTTGCCAGATTCATAGTTTGCACTTTTTTAGCAAGTAAAAGGCCTTTTTGTATAACTTTAAAAACATACCCCTTCAGGCCGTGGCACACCTCTTTTTTGCTGTGAAATATTTACTGATTATTATAATGTAAATTGAAGAATAACTTTTATATTGTTAGGAATATTTCAAGATGAATACTTACTGGACTAAAGCAACATTCTTACCCATACATCCTTTAAAAAAAAATAATAAAAAATGTGAGTATCAAATCTAATACATCAAGCTTTTGAGAAATGTTTATTTGCATATCTTTCAGTTATGATTGTATTGCACTGCATTATATTTTGTCTCCATAATAAAAATGACAGAACTTTGATCATATAACTAAGCATTAAATATCATCTTACTAAAACATATTATTGTGAGATATAGATTGACAACTGATAATTATATGCATTTTGCGTAAGTAATCTACTATACTGTTAGAAAGATCTCATTGATTTGAATTACAAGTGATCAGATTTGAATTTTTGGCCATATAAATATCAGCACCTGCACCAAATTGCATATTTTTGCTTAGTTTGAGCTTCTTAAAGGTGGGGTATGTATTTTTTCAAAAATGCTTGTCGGCCGAGTACCAAAACAAACTTGTAGCCAATCAGCAGTAAGGGGCGTGTCTACTCATGATGTGGAGGAGAGAGTGCTCAGTGCACAGGACGGACATTAGCCGAGCCGAGCGACAGAAAGATTGAGATGGCGGATAAAAAAAAAAAGAGGAAAACATCTGCGGAACAAAAGAAGGCTTAAGATAAGGCAAGAAGTAGGACCCGTGTAAATATCGGATCAGCTTTCCAGTGCTGAAGAGAACTCAAGGAGCAGAAGGCCTGCGATTGGACGCCGAGGTTGCTTTGTTTCATCTTGATAGGTGAGTAACACCGGGTCTACACTGGACGCGACAAAGCGACCGTTGAAAATAATTTGAAATTTGTGTCAATACTTCATAAATAGAACGTGGCAGCAGTTTTCTGTCGGGGATTTGTCGTGTTGCGCCACGTCGTGCCGCTCGTGTCCGGTGTAGACACGGTGTAACATTGGTTTTGCTTTGTTTCACAGAACTAATCGTTGCCTGGGTTGCGTACGTATGTGTGGGACGGAGCTATCAAAAGAGGGGCGAGACCCTTTTGGGGTAGGGGTGCGTTTGTTTTGGTGATTTGAAATATCAACATTGGCTACCAGAAATCACTTACCCCACCTTTAATAAAACTGAGGTGTTTTGTCCTCCTCAATTATGAGCTCCAAATTCTCCTGCATCATACTATATGAGCCATAAAAGCCTGATGAATCAAACATGATACTGAACAAAACACATATGCAAACTGTTGTTTAAAGGTTCAATGAACTGTTCTATTTCAAAATGAAATGAGATAAATAGATATATTTCAAGCTTTACAGGGTTAAACGTGTAGGTTTTCCAGTGTGGCTGTAGCTGCTGACGGAGCTGGATAAACTAAAGGCCTCAAAGGCAGATGTGATCTTCTTGACCCCATGATGTTTATGTCAGCTGATGCCGATGGTCTTCACCGTAACCACTGTGACTCCACAAAAAAGGTGTCTAACTCTTGTAGCCAGTGTGAGGGTGGCATCCTGCTTCAGAAGGGTCAAAAATAGATCTTATGGGACTATTTTTGACCAACAGAAGAATAGGCCAAGCAGGAGGGCTTTCATTTCCAATGCCCCTAATGAGTCAGCTCTGAGCTTTTCCACAAAGAACACCAACCACTCTACTCAACCACTCTACTTACCGAATTTGACACATACAGCCAGAGCCTGCAACCACTTGCAGTAAGGAGTACAATAAGGAGTAATGCAGAACAAAGTTCATTCATTGTTCCATACTTTGAAAGGTTTGAGGCTTGACATGTTTAGTCATAATCACATTTTCCAAGGTTGAACTGTGAAGAAAGCGGATGCATCCAGTTGATGCTGCTTCTTATGAAAAGAAGCTTGCTTTGAAAACCGGGGCTGATAAGTTTTGCTTAATTTCATTTTGCATTTGACTTGCAGTATGAAGTCTGGTCTAATTGGCCACAGAGGCTGTATCTCATAGTAGAGTAGATAATGCTTTTAAATAAGTGATTACTCTGTGACCATTAAAAAAAGTATGTTTGGTCACTTTAGTTTGGGTACCAATTCTCACTATTATCTAACTGTTAACTACAACTTTAGCCTCAATAAGCTCATAATTTGCTGCTTATTAATAAGTTTCAAGTTTATTTTATTTGTATAGCGCTTTTTACAATACAAATCGTTGCAAAGCAATTTTACAAAAAATTAAGTTTCTACAATATTTAGTAGTAGCTTATCAGTGGTGAATGTCAGTTTATGTACATATGGCAGAAATGTATGGAAAAATCAATAAAAGACATAAACAGACGATGAACACTATTAACAGTAATTATTATATGATGCAATCAAAAGACCATACGAGACTGTTCCAGCTACTAGCAAGCACCACCAGCTACCTGGATGACGCGCTCTGTGCATTCTACGACGCCAGTCTAAACATCGAGTGCAAAGCGCCGTCGTCCGAAGATGGTCCTCAAGCGGATTTCACCGCCTTTGTGGAGTGGATACTGGCGAGAAACGAATCCCCGCTCACCGTCAGTTCCGAGGAGAATCTCGCCAGTACCACTCCCGACCCAGAGCCTTGCCAGTTCACTAGGATCTAGTTGTGGTTTCTTAATAATAATAGTTAGAACGGTAGCTAAGTTTAGGTATGGGGTGGATTAAGGGATCTAAAATATGGTCATGCAGAATAAGGCATTACTATTTGCTTTATAATTACTAATAAACAGCCAATATGTCTCAGGATCATGGACTGTCTGTGTCATGTTTTGCCCTTGTTTTTGTTCCCTTATTTGGTCATGTTCCTGTCCTCGTTTTGTTAATTAGTTTTATTAGTCATCCCATACACCTGTGTTTCCCCAATCATCCCCTGTATTTAAGTCCTAGTCTGTACAGTCTGTCTCGGTCGGTTCTACTTGTTATGTTCATGTGTTTCTTGCCGTTCCCAGTGTTGGATGTACCCTGAGTTTCCTTTATTAAAGACTGATTCATTTATTTCTCGTCTCCATTGTTCCTCGCCATCACAGATTGTAACAGAAGAACTGACCAATAACAGTTACCTCCGTGTTTTCCCCTCTGTTTGTTTTCTCATTTTTCTCAGTGTTTTTGTAGAATCCCTCACCTCTGCCTCCAGCTTCCAAGGCCCGGACTCCGCCTCGGCCCGTAGACCCAGCAGCTCCACCTCGGCTTCTAGCTCCCTCCCCTCCACCGTCACCCGTCGATCCACCAGCTCCACCGGGCTCCCTCATCCCTCCGGCTC
>NW_015653601.1:154837-165023 GCF_001515625.1 Sinocyclocheilus rhinocerous
CTCCTCCGGCTGCACCTCGTTGCTCCGTCCCACCGGCTCTATTGGGCTCCTTCCTAACACCAGCTCCACGCCGCGGATCTCCGCCTCCGCCTTGGTCGCCAGAGCCCTCGGCTCCACCCTGGCCCCCGGATCCTCGGCATCACCCTGGCTCTTTGGCTCTCTGCCTCGGGCTCCTCCACCACCTGCTCCGCCGCCATTGGTCGGCTCCCTGGAGTCGGCGGCCATCCCTCTTCCATGGCTCCTCCCTCCGTCGGCTCCACCATGGGTCGACATTATGGCTGTGGCATTATGTCCTGCTTGGCTCCTCCTGCTCCGGGCCCCTCCTGTCTCCTCCCTGGTCTCTGTCTGCTGGCCCCCTCCCGGGTGTCTGTCCTCTGGAACCTCCCAAGTTCCCACCCACACCTCCCTCTGTTGTTGCTATAGTGTGAGGACGCACCTTCCGGGAGGGGGCGTAATGTCAGGATCATGGACTGTCTGTGTCATGTTTTGCCCTTGTTTCTGTTCCCTTATTTGGTCATGTTCCTGTCCTCGTTTTGTTAATTAGTTCTATTAGTCATCCCATACACCTGTTTCCCCAATCATCCCCTGTATTTAAGTCCTAGTGTGTGCAGTCTGTCTCGGTTGGTTCTACTTGTTATGTTCATGTGTTTCCTGCCGTTCCCAGTGTTGGATGTACCCTGAGTTTCCTTTATTAAAGACTGTTTTGTTTATTCCTCGTCTCCATCGTTTCTCGCCATTACAGATTGTGACAATATGCTAGTAATATGCATGCTAATAAGCAAGTAGTTAATTGTGAGAACTGGTCCCTAAACTAAAATCTTACCATATATTATACATAAAATGA
This sequence comes from Sinocyclocheilus rhinocerous, assembly GCF_001515625.1. Classification (NCBI taxonomy): domain Eukaryota; kingdom Metazoa; phylum Chordata; class Actinopteri; order Cypriniformes; family Cyprinidae; genus Sinocyclocheilus; species Sinocyclocheilus rhinocerous. The sequence continues at coordinate 155,682 of NW_015653601.1, forward strand.
ATGGGTGTAGTATGAATGTAATCCAGACATTCTACATTCGTCATATTGTAATTGTCATGTGACCTACCGGCATCAGTTGCATCACATCACTGCCATCCACAAATCCTTTCTCGTGGCCTCATGGGATAATAAAGTGTTATGTGCACTTCAGAATCTTGTGGGAAATATCAGGTCATCCGGGTACCTAAATATAGTATTTTCTTGTAAAATGTTCATAATCTTTATTCATACTTAGAAACAACTTTCCCCCCTACTATATAGAAGGGAAGTATGCGATTTAGGATGCAGAAAGTCTTAGAAAGGAGACTTAATTTTGTTTTAATGTGCCATTTAGCAGTGGGTCCATTTAAAATGCATTAAAAACCAGTGCAGAAGAAACATATTACCATTATGGCACAACAGACATTGCAAACGATTGTAAAGAGAGCACTGACTAAATGATTACTTAATATGTAGATATTCTGCCCATCCAAAAAGGGAGCAATTTGCATCAGATCATCAGTGCCAAGGACTGGCTGAAACCAGGGGATGATATGTTGTGTATATTTGCAAATATTATCTTTTAGGTACAGTAAGGATATATATATATATATATATATATATATATATATTTTAACTGCTGGATTTGTATTAATTGTTCCTGTCAGCCAGCCATCTGGACTTTTTGTTGCTCCACAGGTTGATCGCTGCATTTGCGTTTCACTGTGTGCCCTTTAACCTCTGAGGTCAGGTTGTAGCACTGCTCCAAAGCACTGCATCTCTCTTGTGTTGGTGCTGCACATCAAGCACTTTCTCCTGACACTTCAACTAGGCCATAAATCACAAGCTCCATCCTGACACAAAATGCTAAAATTCATACTAAATTGTACTTTTTTTTTATACTATATATAAATATATACCGGAATAGAATACCGGAATATAGAATTAACCGGAAACACTTTACACTAAGGTCCCATTCGTACAGTGGCTACCAAGAAGCAATATCTTTGCTAATATTAGATAATAAAAAAGTTGTTTATTAATCGTGTTAAATTAACATTAAAATTAATTAATGCTCTTCATTGTTTTAGTATCATTGAAATACTATTTTAGTTTTGATTCATAGTTTGAATTTGTTTTTATTTATGTTTTAATTTTTAATTTCAGATTTATTTTTTAGTTATTTTAGTACATTAAGTTATTTTAGTACACTAAATGAAAATGAGAAATGTTTCCTTAGGAACTATCTGAAATGAAATAAGTTTAAGATTTTTTTAATCACTTATTTTATGGTTATCATTTTTTATGATCTTAGATTTAGTTCTTTTTAATAACCCTGGTTCATTGTTAGCTTATGTTACCTGATGGAAATCGAACGTAATTGCAAAGTATTACCTATTAAATCAAACATAAATTAAACGTAGACATTTTAATGTAAATAACAACAAAAACCATAATAAATACAACTGTTTTCCAAAAAAAGCATGAGAATATTCACTTTATGTAAAATTTGCTAGTTTAGACTGTTATTTGCTATTTCTCACTGAATGATTTCTTCACACAATAAATTGTGATTTATTATAAGGCAGACGGAAACTAAGTGATCCTACCAGAGTTTACTCAGTTATCAATTCAAACTATAAATCCATTCATTCTAATCTTACAGTGAAGAATTTGCCATAATTCATATTAAATAACTAGTAGCACTTTGCAGGGCTGTAACAACTGCTGAAACTGTTTCTGCAGGGGACATATCTTATTATTAATAGGTTGATAAAAGCGGTTTTGGAACATTGGGTAATGTGGCACAGCTTAATAAACATACAATTCCATTGCTGGGTTAGAATATATAATTTTTTTTTTAAACCAAGGATCTCTATCATTCCTCCAAACTGTTTGTGGAAAAACTGTTTACACCAAAGGATAATGCCATTAAAGATGGGTGCATCTGTTTTTATTAAGGGGAAAATTGCTACAAATACACTAAGTATCTTATTAAACCTCAGTCAGTATTACAGCTTCAAAAATGCACACCATCATTAACATCAGCATTGTTATTACTGTTATCTCATTATTATTCAGAGTCGTGAATGCATAATCCCACTGAGCAAACACCAACGCTGGTCCTGCAGCCACCGGATCACTGGAGGCACCTGAGAGGCTGTGGCAGCACAAAACAGGTTCTCAGTAAAGTTTCCTGGTCAGCGGGTGCATTCAATAACATCATTCTTGAGTACTGAATCCATTACATGTCCATGAGTATGCCATGTTTCATCCTCAAGCGTCCAGCGTTTACTGTTCCAGTAATAATAAGATGTTACTACAGTTCTGAGCCGCTGTTCTCCATTGAGTCCTTGGCCATTCATTAAGTTTCATATAGACATGAAACTTAATGTGAGCCATCCATTGCTTGTTTATGTTGTTCTGGTGGACAGCCGTTAACCAACACAAGAAATGTTTATCTGTGACAGTATGCATTGATGTTACAATACAAAAAGAGTGAAAAATATTCATTTTAAGGTCATTCTCAAAGGGTTTAGAACTGGAGAGCTGTGTTGTACGATATCAAAAGTTTCACTTTAAAAAAAAACAAAAACATCATACTATGCTACAGCTGTGCACATGAATATTGTTTGAGCACTATTATTTAGACACTTAAAAAAAACAACATTGAGTAAAAACATTAGGATACTGGGAAACTCTGTTGTCTTTTTCTACTTTCTACTCTTCGATTTCATCTTAGTCTTTCAGAGCAAGACCATAAAATACTGACACCATGTAAAACCTCAAAACAAGCCAATGAAAAACACATTAAAACATTAGGATACTGGGAAACTCTGTTGTCTTTTTCTACTTTCTACTCTTCGATTTCATCTTAGTCTTTCAGAGCAAGACCATAAAATACTGACACCATGTAAAACCTCAAAACAAGCCAATGAAAAACACATTGCCATCAAATACAATGAACACATTTTCAGTAGGCAATTCTTGTTTGGAAACTATTGAAAAATTCTTTCTGCTTTAGTTTTACTACTTTTGCCATCATGGTTTTGCTAATAACAATACAATATTACCAGTTTCTGAAAATGTTTGATGTTTTTTTAACCTGACCTACCTTTTTTTTCACACAACAATAACATGACAAATTATCTGCCTCTTGTAAAATACATTTGGCAGTCAGTCACGCTAAAATAACTGGAACAAAATTCCTACTCAACCATCAAAAGACATTTGAGTTAATTAAAGTGCATTGTTTTTAACATGCTTCTTAGCAGAAAAGGTGATTGCACCTTCATCCAAATTTCGACATATGCCACAAAAAAATGTGGCAGTCTTGCCATTTTATGTACAATCAAATCAAAAAAAGACGAAACAAGTGATCACTTATACTATGAATGTATAAGCCTCTTAACAGGCCTCTTAATAAATACCAACAAGGACATTTGAACATTACCCAGAAGGCCTTACACAATTATAAATGGCCCTGTATTCAGTACAAATGTACATTAAAAGACAAATGACATCTAACACTGTGTCCCAATGAGATGTGACACATTTCCAGAGATGTACTGTAATTTGTCTGCTTATACTGAAAGCGAAAATGCAAAAACACAAAAGAAAATCAGAACAAATTTGACAATTATTCATGCTCAGAATTACTGTAATAATGAGACGACATCTCTGAGATTGTACTCTGAGTGGCAATGCTCATATAACTTCAAATAAATCAATTAAATCAGAGACAAAAACTCTGATCTGCATGGAAGATTTTGTCATCCCATTAGGACACAGTGTTATTTTTAAAGAAATCAATACAAACTCTACTATGGCTTTTAAGAAAACCATACAGGAAAGATCACTCTAAGTGATTACACATTACACTTTCTAAATGATTAGAAACTGGCAGCAAGATATTTATGGAAGCAAATGACTGTTCACATCACACAAGTTCATAAATGTTCCTTTCTTCCAAGTCACTCATGCTGCAGACCTTTACATAAATCAAACCGATTTAATTCCTGGCCGCTGAGTTTCAGATTAGACAATGATTGTGACACGCTGAACCTTGCTTAAAATAACAATAATTCACAAAATGGAGATAAACACAATAGCTCTATTGCGACAGATTAAACGAACACTCATCAACACAGAAATGAATCACAAGTTGAAACATCATCTTATTCTAAAAAAAAAAAAAAGTTGGTAACTTGAAAAAAATTTCAACCAGCCCTAATGGTCTTCCACTCTTTTGTCAAGATTGGCTCTAAATATATTAAAACCATTACATCTGGCAGAGTTATCAAATCTATATCAAATGCGTAATGATGCACCAGCATCAAACAAATCTGCCAAACTAAGCGCGCCACAGAAACTCAGAAGCTTGGAGCACATCATTGTAGACCTGTAACATACTCTATGCAGGTACACAAACACAGTTGATTCTAGCTATAGTACACAAGCTCAGTTTCACAAGTTGTATTCCAAAATGTGTCAAAACGCAATTCATAACACAAGTATCTATTCACAGCATTACTGTAAACGCAATATCGCAATATAAATTCTTCAAGAGGCAGTTTTCCTTTGTGTCAAGTATTGTCAAGACGCAACAACAGTTTGACAAGAATCTTGTCTGATAAAAGTCAACATGTTTATAGCTAGCTACTTAACAATGCATCCAGTTTAATAGCACAGAAATTTGAAGGTGACTATCGCATTCGGAGTACTGTGGTTTGTTAACGCCACAGTTATTACACTGTAATAACACCAACATTCCTGAATACTTCCAAGGAAACATGTTTGGATTACACATTTTAATACTTTGTTTGGTTTTAAATCCTTTTAGAGAAAGGAAAACAAAGAATGTTGACTTTGAGCTATGCTTTGGCATTCACATTTGTGTACTTGGGTAGAGTATGTTTTCTCCTAACGGTCAACTCAACACTTAAAGACATGGTTAGGTATGTCTGCAAAGTAGGGATATTAGATTCTGATCCCTAATGCCTAACCCTATCACACCAATGCTCCTCTAAACATCAGTGCTCCTTAACACTGTACATAGGCTTAGATTCAACACTTACAAAGTACAGAAAGCCCTACCAGTAGTAGTAAAAGACCAAAGCCGAGTCTGCGCTCTGAATGACTTTGTGGCCAAAACAACTACACACTGTTCCACTTCCTGTTAGGATGTGCTCAAGTTTCTCCATATCAATGCTGCTTTCAAGTTACGTTGGAATGATTGTATTTAGTGGACATGAATGCCTGTCAATACAAGAATCGTGGCAGAAGCTGGTATTAATCATAATACACTATAACTGTGAAAATGAATTCACATCATAATTTTGAATGGGAACAGGTGCTTTTAAAAAGCAGCGTGTGTAATTACAGACTCAACCAGCAGGCTAACTATGCCATGCTAATACACCAATTTTTGGCCACCTGTTGATCGTTAAGTGTGCGAACAATTCCTATCATTTTCTGTGGCAGCACAAGAATGATAAAATATATGCTAAAAAGCTTTTATCGGGAAATGATCGAGAGAGAAAGACACCTGCCCAATGAATCCATCTTATTCCGACCAAATCGCTTGAATTCACTTCGCATCAAAATTAAGATTACGGAACTCATAAATAAAAGTCTCCCGAAGGACTTGAAATCAGCACTAGTAAGTGATACAGATGAACAGTACTAATGGATACATTAAAAGATAAAACGTTTCAGCACACCTCTAGAAGCGTGCCGTCTTATTATTAGTGCACCATTTAAAACGGAAACTTTTTTTCCAAAAATATACATTTTAATCTTATCCGATGCTTCTTAGAAAATATTACTGTAGCAAGTTAAGAGCAGAGTATGCAGTCCTGTCGGTCAATATTCTGTTATTGAACTAGAAAAGAACAACGATACTAGAATTCAGACATGTAGAAAACTGTGACGAGTGCAATTATTCACATCAACTCTTGATTAAAAAAGGGCAGATGGTATTCCGCATTCCATACATGAAGAAATTAGTGATAATGAGGATGCTGAAGATCAATCTCTCATTCTCTCTATTCTCTACTGGTATTGCCTAAAGATGAGAGGACAGCCAACCCCAACATAGTTCCCTTTTCAACTTCGCTTTAACATGACGCACTGTTTTGAACTGATTCTGTACTGGTTTTCAATTCTTCGCTGGGGTCTATGTCACATTTGGACAGAAAACAATAGGAAGAACAACAAGAACAAGCATGGTGTTATTGATCTATTCCTTTGTCTGACTTTTTGCATACATCAGTGTCTTGTTGGTTGCAGTTTTGATGGTTACGATAACGATGATGATGATGATGATAGCCAACCAGAAGCTCCTCCCCTTAAAATTCAGGAAGTAACAAGCTTGCTCAACTGTTATGCAACTGGTAAACAAGCTATAGAGCTACTTCAGGATCTAGCTGGAGTGTAGCTCAGAAATATAGACCAGAAGAGAGGTAGAGTGAGAGGACAAACAGAGGAACAATGAAAATATTTAGCCTAAAACAAGACAGGTGAGAAGATCCTTCACATGGTTGTGTTTGTGGTACAGGATATAATGCCAGACTCTCAGTTCTCAGACAGTGAGAGGGTCAGTGCTGCCTGCAGTGCTGCCTCCTCATCAATGCTGTAGTCCTGCATATGCAGACATAAAAACAGAAAAAGAACACATTCAGATCAGACTGCACCACAAAAGTTTTTGCATTTCAGTTGTAAAATACCTTGTAAAGAAAGTATTGTATCACCTTTGAGAATAGTGGGAATTGCAAAAAAAAAAAAAAAGGAAAAAGTGCTTAACTGTCATAACAATAACGTCACTTCATTGACTCAAAATATCTTAGATTTTCTTTCGCTTTTGAGATGAAATGAAGCCAAGATATGTTTTAATGAGATTCACTTCTGTAACAAATACAGATTCAGTTACAGAAGAGTAAGACAAAATTCCAAGACTTGCCAAAATATGCAGAGACGACAACCGGGTAAAACAAGGGTAAACAGTGGCGGTGTTTTTACAAGAGCTTCTTCTCGACACGTAAGCTAAACTCGAGTGTTTGCCACACATGCTAGCTCTTGACTGTCAAGCTACAGATACTACGATGTGAGAAAGGCCGTTATGAGTGTAAGGGGCATTTGCAAAGGTGGTTTGAAAATATGCTTTATTTTTGTAATTCCACCAGGTGACACTAGTAGCACAGAAATGGCATACTTCACCTTGATACAGGTTCATCTATTGTATAAAGAAACAAATCTCTATGTTTTGCGCTGTAACACTAATTTAATTATTAAGTCCATTTCCCTCCCAGATTCTTAATCCCATAACACATATGGATGTTTTATTTGTCATGAGGTTTTATATGAGGTTCCATTACTGTTTGGATACTGCTTTAGAAGGCAGCTGCCTATGTAGGCAGGAGAAAGCATGGCAGCTCACATGGTATCGGGCACAGAGCGTTAGAATACAAAATGAAGAATATATAAATCTAAAGTATACGCTTTTTTTTGCCTTCTTACCACAAATGTGTCATAGGAGAATTTGTGCCGGTGGAGAAGATGCTGCAGGAAGTTGGAGCTCTTATAGCTAGGGTCACCCCAAGGCATAGCTGAACATACTGGACATACCTTCAAGGATAAAACATAAGAAAAGAGTGTTTACCAGTAAGGACCGTTATCAAATCTTGACTTGGTGCTTGATTTAAAACACTGAAAGAATTGCAGAAAAGCAGAATTGACATTCTGCTAAATATCTCGTTTCGTGTTGCACAGAAGAACAAATATCATATGGGTTTCAGTCTACATGAGGGTGAGTAAATGCTAGAATTTTTTATTCAGTTTATTGTTCTAATTCTCAATACAAGATATTCTGTACAAACCATGCCCTCTCTGCGACAGATAAGTGGTACTTGGCACCCCTGAAACTGTAAGGTAACTGACACTCACCACTTTGTTGGGGTCATTGCGATGGTTCTCCATGGAGTGCTTCACTAGTTCCTGTTGGTCCAAGTTGCGAGCGCCACAGTACGGGCACACAAATGTGGAGCGGTTTGGAATATTGCTGTTAAAAACAGAATTTCACTGTGTCTTAACCATGTGGTCTGATAAACCAGTATCAGATCTACACTATTACATAGTAAGCAGTAGCTTTGGAGCAAAAGAGTCAATAGACAAAATAGTTGTGTAACTGATTATCAGTGTTCACATGAATAATGTAAATGTGCAGCCAGGGGGTGTATAGCATTGTGTGAATAACTTTCAAGTCTATAAGAAATGAGCCAAGAACCTTCTGTTCACATTAGCTGTTTGAGGCATTCCTGACCGCCCAATTTTCAGCAGCTCCTTCCTTTTCTCTACAGGGATTTCAAAAACATTGGTGATATTACTTTTATTTAAGTCCAATAAACATTAATACGCCAATTAAATATTAATATTAAGTAACTTACTTTTGAGGCAAAATGTGTTCAATTACTCAGCAAACATGAATGCAGCCCACTAAAAAATTGTATTGTTTACAATTATTTTTCTCAGTGCTGCTGTTATTTCAGCAAGCTACAAATTCTATTAAGGTCAAAGAGAAATGTCAGCAAAGAAGGGTGAAATTTCAGCAAAAATATTTAGCTCAAGACTTATTCAATCAAATTCAAGTTGTTTCAAGAGTGTGACACACTTTGAGTCATTTCCAATGTTTTGTGGGAGTCAGCACTTTTATTGGTGAATAATTGAATATTTCTTTAAGATTACAGGTAATGTAACACTTCACTGGAATTTTAGTTTTAATTCAATTGAATTCAATATTTACTTCCAGGAACCACATTGTCATGCTTTATATTACCAAATATTACACCTACTACATTAGAATTACATAAATCACATAAATAATTTAAAATAAAAAATACAATAAGTTAAACATAATAATATATATTTACAAATAATGTCCTGAAAGTGTTTGACCAGAGATAATTTCTTTCAGGGGAGCCAGATATCTGTCTTTTTTAGAATTCTGCCATGCAACTTGAATAGCCTGATGGTCTGGCAAAGACGTTTGCTTGCTCAGTGGGAGACTTTTCATATTTGACTTGCAAAGCCCTATCAGCAAACAGCATGGAAAAGACTTCAACAGACTGAGACATAACTGGATTAATAGATGAGGCTTGGGCAGAGGGGATCTTAAAGGGATAGTTCACCCAAAATTTAAAATTTGATGTTTATCTGCTTACCCCCAGGGCATCCAAGATGTTTTTACACAAACCGTTGCAGTCTGTCAGTCTTATAATGGAGGTGAATGGGAATCACGGCTTTGAGAGTAAAAAAAAAAGATCAGTCTGTGCAAGAAACTGAACAGTATTTATATCGTTTTTACCT
>NW_015653601.1:166729-171534 GCF_001515625.1 Sinocyclocheilus rhinocerous
AAACGATCGGTCTGTGCAAGAAACTGAACAGTATTTATATCGTTTTTACCTCTGATTCACTCAATGTCCGAACTGTCCTGAGCTCATCCTCCTGAGCGCGTTCTCAACAGCAGGCACGTGAGGCAGCTTCTTCTTCTTCTTCTTGCTTTACGGTGGATCGCAGACTTATAAGTGCATTTCCGCCACCTATCTCTCAAATGGACCATTGACACTCTATCTACAATCTCAATTGGGAGCATCAATGTATCGTCACGAGCCGCAGGGTTTAATTTGGTTTTGTTTGTGTATGTTTTTTTTTACTCTCAAAGCCGTGATTCCCATTCACCTCCATTATAAGACTGACAGACTGCAACGGTTTGTGTTAAAAATCTTCGTTTGTGTTCTACTGAAGAAACAAAGTCACCTATGCCCTGGGCGTAAGCAGATAAAACATCAAATTTTCATTTTTGGGTGAACTATCCCTTTAAGGTCTCTATCACTGTCACCATGACCAGATACTGTTCTGTATCTCCATGGTATGTAGTAAGTACCACAGAGGACAAAGTCTGAACAGCTGTGCCCAAAATCTTAATGCCACTTCATCAAACAGTATCCAAAGGGCAAGTCTGAATCGAATGCCCATTCTGTCTACCGAGATTCCTCCAACTGGTCAGTTTTTGAAGGAAGCTTATGATATCCCACAATCCTGCTGGTGAAAATATAAAAATAGTGTCCGATACAAGGTTGAAGGTAGTACATATAATGATGTCACTACTTTCAAATTAGAACTAGAGAAATAAGGATTTTGATTTTCATTAAAGTCAACATGCAATCAAAATTCACCTCATATATTTACTTCATAAAATTTGATCAACATATAATAACTTGCTCCACCTCTGAAACAACTTCCCTTTTCCACTGATGTCAACAAGCCTTCTTATTTTTTTACTTCTCCCATCCAACCTACCTGTAATAGAGACACTTTTCTTAATCAAATCAATTTCCAAAACATAAAATCTAGTCCTGACTGGGGGTGTGTGATATTGACGAAAAAGTGATATCTCAATATTTCCTGGATTTTTTGTATAATGATATTTAGACAATGCAGAGTGTGTTTTGCGCACACTCTCAAGGCATCATTAAAACAATAAGTGCGATATTATCATAGACAGTATGTCACACACCCCTAGCCCTGACCCACATTTTTTTTGTCTTGATTCGTTCACAAATTCATCGGATTATGGAAGCAAAATTGGTTGTGAGTGTTGTTTAATGCTGAATTTAAATATTCTCTAAGCTCTAAAGCCCTCTAAAGCTCACTTGAGTTTGTTCTAGATTATCAGATGTGACATTATGGTGTCTTGGAAAGAATCAGTCTAAAGCAGTTTCCTCACCTCCATACAAAACTGCTGTCTGTTAAACCACTGACTCACTGGGCACCGAGACAGAAATGTGTCATAGTGTCACCAACACGCTATTGAACAAGGTCTCTGTGTTTACTCAAGTAACGTTTGTAGGGTGGCATAAAGGTCTGCATTAGTAACATGGTTCTACAATATTTGTGTGATGCTACCACAGAGTACGATAAACAGCCATGATGCAAGACTTTCGCAGACAGAGGCACAGTGGGAATACATCAACATGCTCTGCTTTGAAGAGCTAATTAATTCTTATCCTCCTCTCGCTCTTCCTGTGCTTCAAAGGAAGAGTGAAGCATGACAGAGACGCACACACATAACTCAACCTGGAGTCATCTGATTGGACTTTTATCAGATTCCTGTCTGCAAAACTTTCTGTCTCTCTTCAACTGTCAGACATCAGTTTGACATCTCTAGATCTAAGTATACCTACATCGTTAGTGTGTGGGTCTAAAGAGTATCTGTAAAGAATTAAATGTGTCCTGGATCCATATTTTAAAGCTCTTCGCTGCATTTTAACTGTTGTCCCAAAGAGCATTGAGTGCTTCAGAGAAGCATGAGTCATAAGGCAGCATTTGCCTAAGAGAGACTTGTGGGATTGGTTGCTCTTTAATGTAGGGAGAAAGAGGAAATATTCTAAAATGCTGTGTCCAAACCAGGCGCAATGCAACAAGTTTCCATTGACATAATTGTATTGTTTGTCCTGACTGAAACTGTCCTAATTGGCTGTGATGATGTTGAATCATGGAATATTTTCATATTTGATGTTACATATACAATGGAGCAGGATTTTTAATCAATGAGATTTCACTGTTGGCAGAGTCACCTATAATAATGTGGGGAAAAATTAATTTAAAAAAAAATTATAATTTACTCTGTAATTGCTCAGTTACTCGGTGATTTGTTTTGGATCAGAAAAAAAAGAACAAAGGAAAAATAAACAATATATGTTTGTATTGTGAAGCCTTAGTACCACATAATACAAGATTAAAGTAGTAATATTTTGAGAATGAAGTCAAAATTATGAGAATAAAATCATAGCACTGACATTAAAGTTGTAATATTAATTATTTTGAGAAAAAAACAATCACATTATTACAAGATACAGTGTGATTATCACAATGAACAAAATGACATTCCAGCAGCATGGATGTGGAGGATTAAACGTTAAATCTGTGCAGTAAAGTTAGTTCCACTTTGGCTGGATATTCAACTTCCTGGACTGTCTGGAAGTGACAGTCTTACAAAGTTAACACTAGCACAAATATGTTACAAAAATATGACGCCTCTTAAATGCCATCCTTTCATAGGAGACGGTGTGAAAGTTACACAAAAAAAACTGCAAAACGTTGGTGGTGTCCAACCTTTCATTCTTCACAGGTATTTTAACATAAAAAAACAATAATAGGAAATGTTCTAATAGTTAAAGTAGGCTCCTACTCTATTAACTGACTCATTTTTAAGAACAATAAAACTAATGTTGGTAAAGACAGCACCATTCCTTTTTTTGTGTATTTCTAACTTTTAAATCCATTCCAGCTCCCTTACACTTATCCCATAAATAAAAGAGGCACCAAAGCCTAGTGGCCTACACAGCTAATAAGGCCAAATGAGAACGAACACCTTTAATAATTTACTTTTATTTTATAACCAAAGGTGTTTTCACCAGCACTGGAACATTCCTTTGCACATAGAAAACCCTCTTAAGAGCTAAGATCCATAGAGAAAAGCCACCAGGGTTGCTGCATTCCACTGTGTCTTCATGGAGAGCTTTTCCTTATAGAAACCTTTCACTGGGGATGAGGCAAATGATAGCATTGCAAGTCAAGACTAAAGCAGATTCATCATTTATTACTTTTGTTTTCATATTGAATCCTGAAATCACTTGGGTGCATTGTGCAGGCAGTAATTTTAAATAATAATAAATAGCCTATTAAGTAAATAAATAAATGAAAATGAGCAGGGAAAAATAAGTCGCCATGGCCAGTCCGGGTCTGCACGATACAGTAACAATGCCAATAATATACTATAAATATTATAATTGTAATCTCATATTGCTATTATTCTCATAATACTACGACTTTATTCACATATTTTTTACTTTAATCTCAAATTATAAATTTATTGTCCTGATCTTTTTTTTTTACATTACACTACAGCTGCGTCATACTTTTTCAGATATGTGCATTACTTTCCTATTTATTTAACTGATTTACATACAAAAACATTTGAAACCCTGCATCTTTCCAAAGTGTAGTCACACTAGCAAGCAACATTCACAAGAGCAAAAACAAAACAAAAAAGGTGATGATGAGAGAATTGAGGTAATTGATGAAAATAAAAACAAGGTTATTTTCCAAGATTATGTCAACCTGACCTCAAATGATCCCTGGAGTGATGCTTACCTGGGAATGGGTTGTGAGGTGGGGACCACAGGCATGAACTTTGGGCAATTGGCCATCTGTTCCTGAACCTTTGTGCAAGATGAAATATGCGACCGCATTTTGACCAGGGTGACCTGGGATATTCAAAGGGACATAATAAAACAAAATGAGTAACTTGCGATGTGATTAAAGTGCCCCTATTATGCTTTTTCGGATATTACCTTTCATGTAGTGAGTAATATAGCTGTTTGTGAATATAAAAGGTCAGCAAAGATCAAAGTGCATGACAAATGGAGTTATTATTTCTGAACTGCCTGAAATGATTCATCAGTAATTGAAAACTTACTTCTGTTGCAAACCTAAGAAGTTTTGTGACAAATCTGCATAATGCATGCCTTTGGTCTTCATGTGTACTTTGACCTGCCACCAAACACTGTGGTTGTAGCTAAGGCCTGGAAGAGTTCAGTTCGTGTTGTTGCAATGTCTAGAAGACACTGTTTCCGGCACAGTGAAAGTAAAACCATGACGCATGTGTTTCCAAAGGATGAGGATGTAAAGAGACAGTGGTTGATATTCATTGCTGGTCATGTTTTTAAATCCAGCAGTCATGTTTTGCTGACTTTATGAAACTTAAATATCTAAAACAATTGCTGTGTCAAATCACACAAACACAAAACAGTGAGCACTAACACAATAAAAGTTTTCAGTGGTCTTTCTAAGCTCGCAATGGCAAATCAGGACATCTCAGTTTGTCAGACTGTAGTTGCTGGGCTGTGCTTGTTTTGCTTTAACTTTTATTTACCATTAAAGGGGTCATATGACTTTGCTAAAAATAACATTATTTTGTGTATTTGGCGTAATGCAATGTGTTTATGCGGTTTAAGGTAAAAAAAAAAACATTATTTTCCACATAATGTATATTATTGTTGCTCCTCTATGCCCCGCCCTTCTGAAATGCGTCGATTTTTACAAAGCTCATCGGTCTGAAAAGCGAGGTGTGCTCTGATTGGCCAGCTATCCAGTG
>NW_015653601.1:171572-190860 GCF_001515625.1 Sinocyclocheilus rhinocerous
CCAAACAAAGTAGCTTCGCTTTCACAACGAAAAACACAGACACAGCGTCTTCACGACATGGCGGCAACAATACTACAGCGAGAATAAAAGTTACGCCTTCTTTCTTTGCGTAAACATTTGGGCAGCATTATGCAAATCTTCCCACATCGTGACGTAGACATGTGGGGGCGTGTTAGAACGAGCTGTTTTAGGTAGGCGTGGTTGACTCTTAACTTTTATAAAGAATATCTCTTTGGATTTGAGACTTTAGTCTTTGCAACTTCACAGATCTTCTTTATGCACCAAGAGCTTGCAACACTCCAAAGAGAAAGGAAAAATTTAAATAGCATCATATGACCCCTTTAAACTGTCAATACATTTTTGAACGGCTCCTGCGGGAGAGTCAGGATGTCATGCTTTAGTGTCCCTGAAGCAAGTTTTAGTGTAAATGCCTTATATAATGACAGCTGCACTGTTCAGAGGAACATGCCTTGTGGTACTATGCCCAGTTTTTTTTTTAAATTCCTATTTATTTGTGTAAGCACAAGGACTAACCTTTTTGCTGCACCCTCTACATGGAGCCTTATATGAAGAGAGCTGCTTCTCCACGCTGGGGGATTTGTCCACTTTCTTTGGATCGAAAGGCATACGGCAGAGGGGACAGAGAGGCGATGTCACCTGCAAACACGGCTGTAGACAGTCCCCACAGAAACTGTGAACACACAGACACAAACATATTACAGACACCATGTAGTGTGGTATCACATAGTTGGTAGATCTAACTTAAAGTTCTCTCTTATTATTTTTTTCTTATTATTATCTGTTTACAATATTCAGCATTTATCACAATTATGTATTTGTTTTGAAAAGGGATTCATCATTTGGACCAAACTGTCATTTTTGTCAAATCGATTCAAAATATCCTATAGACAGCATCTAAATGGGGAAAAAAGGCTCATATAAGTAGGGTTTATTAAGTGTGGTGAAGGAAATTGTTTTAAATTAATCATTTTAAATTAATCACAACTAACACTCCTCTACCTTGCAGGCCTACCATTTGTATGTTTTTGAGAACAAAATGTATCAACACTTTAGTTAGTGTGTTGCAATAATGGATGCATATGGACAAGACGGCTAGACGTATGTCTGAATATAAAAATAACCATAACAACCCATGACTTGAGTAACAAGCTGAAGTAATCAAAAAACCAAATGTCTTATGCCAGTAACAGAGGGGAGGTTTGCAGAATTGCACATAAGATCCAATTATATTAGAGAAAAATGATGTAATGAATTGTGTCATCTTTGCCATGCACCTATGCTCTATAAACTGTTGTATTCTTTTTGTTACACAATCCTCCCGGCCGTGATTAAATCATATTCAACGGCATTGTCTAGAGTCTTTCTGTTACTGCTGCGCAGCAGGTTAGTAGAACACTAAATTAATTAATGTTCATCAAACAAAAAAAGAAAAAAAAGGAAAAAAACGTACTGCTCTTGACAAATTAACTATTGTAAATTTAATAAGAATAAATGTTTATGTAATTCATACACTGAAGACTATGCAGCTTTTTATTTTTACATTTGATTATTCAATTTCTGCAGTATTTCTTACTACATATTAAATAACATATTTTTTCTATTGTATTTATCCTATTGTTTGTAAATTGCTTCTTTGTTTTTATTTTTAATGACAAAAAAATATATATCAAAAATAACTATATTGTGATATATATCGTTAATTTGAAATAAAATTTCTCATCTCGTGAAATAAGACTCTGGTCGTATCGCCCACCCCTAATTAGAAAGATTTCAAAAAGATTATGTGACACTAAAGACTAAATTAATTGCTGCCGAAAATTTCGCTTTGCCAACATAGAAATAAATTACATTTTAAAATATATTAAAATAGAAAACAGTTCTTTTAAATTGTAATAATATTTCACAATATTACTGTTTTTACTGTATTTCTTCATCAATTAAATGCAGCCTTGATGAGCATAAGACTTCTTTCAAAATATAAAAAAATAATTATTAAATTTTTTTAATAGTGACATGCCTTTACAATCAAAATGTAAAAACTCATTATTCAACCTCTTACCTTTATCCATCTCATGTAGACCAATTACCGGTTTGTAAACATTCAGGATGCGCGCGCATCATGGTTGCAGAAAACCCGGGAGAGATAGCCTTTACAGCTAGAGAATTTCACGGATACGGTACAAAATAGTTAGGTTTAAAAAGATTATAAATTATATTGATTAGATGTCATTTTCAAAATGTTCTCCGCATATTACAAGAGCTTGTCCCCCAGCGATAACCACAGTTATTCAACGAAATTGACGTTAGAGAGTGCGATAGTCTTACAGATCCGAAACAGGGATGATGGTTTTTTGTGGGCGGAGCTTATCTGGAAGCAGAAAATGACGGTTTTCAAGCGGCAGTCTATGGAGCCATGGAATAAAAGAATAAAAAAAGGTAAATTTGATTTTATATTTCAAAATTATGACTTTATTCTCGCAATTCCGAGATTATATCTCACAATTCTAATAAGGAAAAACAACTCGTCATTCTCTCTTTTCCCCTCGGCTCTTCTGGCTTTTTTCCCTCAGATTTGACAAACTCACTATTTTTGAGTTAAATCGAGTTATAAAGTCCGAATTAGGAGATATAAACTTGCATCTGCGAGAAAAAAAAAAGTCAGAATTGTGAGATAAAATAAATAAATGTTATATAAAAATGTTAATAGTAAGGTTTAAATAATATTTCATGCTGTAACTGTAGGGCTAATACAATACGTCCCCTATGAACAGCATATGTGAATATTATGTAGACCTATTGTTTAAATCGAATTTATGCTTTAAAAGTAGAGTAATCATAACAGTTTTCATCCATAGTATGTCCATCTAAACGTCTGCGTTTAGCTTCAAATGACGACAATATTCTATAAAAATTATTTGCATTCCGATCTTGACATCAAAAGGCACAAAAATATTTTTTTCTTTTATTCCATGGATTTTACCCATTTACCTCCACTTGTTCCCAGTGTTTTTCTGCAACCACTTGCAGCTGCAAGTGACGTAACTGTGACGTCTCCTCTAAATTGGTCTATAGTGAACATATTGACCACTTTTCATGATGTAATGCATAATATCAAGTTGCAGACTGCCCCTTTCTTCATTGAATACCCTGTTTCATATGGAAAAACATCCCATTACAGAAGTTAAAAAAAAGTTGCAAACGCTGTTTCATGTTGACCTTAGAATTGCTATTCAAACATATGAATGCTCTCATGATTAGTTGTAATCGTTTATGCTATTTTTATGATCATGACAATTATCATATAACATGTGGATACCAGCTTTCTGGTAACAGTAAGATAACTGCTTTGATTCCAACAAAAAGCAAATCATGAATTATCACCATTGTGTCTTTGAGTAAGGCACTTACTTTCAGGTTTCTCCAGAAGGACTTGCTCCTGTAATAAGTGCACTATAAGTGGCAATGGATAAAAGTGTCCACTAAATGTTTAGTAACTGCACAAGCCTCTGAGGAGAACAGCAATTTTGAACCACTGAACTCTGGCTGGCAGGCAACGGGCCTTGAATAGCTGAACAAATGCTGATGTATCAGACTATCAGGCATTTAGCCATCACCTTTCAAGCTGGCGTGACTCATCACGGGGTCCAAATCCATGGCAGCATCAGCAAAAAATGGTTAGTGAACTTGCGGTGGCAGCCTTGTCACTTTCTGACAGATGAGGCAAGAGTTTATGGGACTGTAAAAGCAATGAATCATTCTGAGTTTTTTCCGCCAGGCTTACGCCGCGTTTTATGGTACTGTTGAATCCAGGGCCAGGGCCAAACAAGAGCCACTCCATCACTGTCTACACTGAAATGCGGCACTGACTGACTCACGAGGAAACTGGAAGTGAAGGTCAGTTGCTAAGTGTAGCGTTGCGTCTGCAAAATTCCTAAAAATTAAACGAACCATGTCATGCTGTAATTAAATAACTGCATTCTGCCCTCTCAGTTTTGGTCTGTTTTTATTTTTCTGGATTCTTTTAAGGTTTAAATTAAATTTATTATCAAAAAATTGTGGTAATCAAATGAATGCATAAAACTTTAACCATTTAATTAATCTTTAAAAATGTAATTAAAGGGGTCATATGATGCGATTTCAAGTTTTCCTTTCTCTTTGGAGTGTTACAAGCTCTTGGTGCATAAAGAAGATCTGTAAGGTTGCAAAGACTAAAGTCTCAAATCCAAAGAGATATTCTTTATAAAAGTTAAGAGTCAACCACGCCTGCCTAAAACGGCTCGTTCTAACACGCCCCCACAATAATGATCTTTAAAATAGCATCATATGACCCCTTTAAATGAAATTTGAACAGTTCCTTGCAGTTTATGGCAAAGTACTCTACAACAGTTTACAGCTTATATTAAAACATGGAAGAAAATTTGTGATATTCCTTAAAAAATTATGTTTTAATAAACTGTATTATTTTTTTTTATTATTGTTATTACTTCGAAAAGTACATTCCACTGTATGATAGTAATAAATTTTTGTCATGATATCTTGAAGTTAAACATAACTTTTATACATTTATTTTTGGCTTTTTTTCCACCTTTTTTTTTTTTTTAAGGAACGGTGACAAGATGGAAAATTATGTTGGGGAGGGGTAGGAAATTAAATAATTTCAAATGAGCAAAAAATGATCTCTATGTTCAATAATAGATCAAATGTCAGAGGTTTTGAAATAAAATATTTTAAGAAAATTACATGAACAAACAAACAAATGGATTTTATATTGGCATTGTAGCGTCTGGACCAATCAGACACACAATATAGTTTTTGTTAGTTATATTTAACAAATACTCTGTAACACCCCTCAGTTAATGTACAAACAATTTTTTTTTTTAAATATATTTTCTTGAAAATATTACCTTTATATTAAGAGTACGCTGAGATGTAACTGGAAGAAAAACATTTTCATATTTGTTTAAATTAAAATACCTTTTTTTTCAGAAACTTACATTTATTGCTTACTTTTAAAAACTAATGACAATATAATAATAATGAATCTGTTTGTAAAGAGCTTTTCACAACGCATATTGTTTCAAAGCAGCTTCACAGAAAATGTATGTTTCTACATTACAAGTAATATTGATCTATTATCAGAGGTGGCTGTGTCAAAGTAATGCCCATTTGGCATAAATGTACAGTTTTAAGAGGATACAAATCATGCAGTTAGTTAACATAACATATTCATTTAAGCAAAAACAATGAACACATTAAAGCAATGATTACATGATTGCAATCTAAGGAAAATTTGGCAAACAAATAAAAAAAATAAAAAAAAATCTCAATAATTGGTATTATATTAGCCATTGGCAACTATGCTCTCCAGCTATCACTATTAGCATAGGCCATTGAAAAATTCATATCAGCTGAGAAGTATTTATGATTTTTGGTGGGAAAAAATAATCCCATCAAATGTGGGCGTTTCACTGAGAGAGATAATTGACCTTGTTGTAGTTTGAGTGCTGCTGACTCTCTCCTGCTCCATTGTGCTGCTTTTGAGCATTGCAGACATAATGAGAGCAAATGAAAGCAGGTGCTGGTGGTGAGTTGGGCTTGAGGCTGCTTAGGCCTCTACCCATCTGTCGTCTCTTTCCCTACAATCCCTGTTTTTCACTGCTTAAAGCCAAGCAGGATGGCTGCCCTTCCTCCCTTAGGAGAACTGAGCTTTTTTCATAGCTTTGTAAACATCAGGGAAAAAGAGAATGACTCCTAAACATACAGAATGCTCCAGACAGAACTTGGGCAGGAAATATGATGGTCTGAAATAACAGACAACAACTTGACACGCTTTCTTTCACAGATGCCATCCTCAAGCAGGAAGTAGTAGAGCGACTTCTCACAGAGGTCAGTGATTTCATCTTTGTGTGTTTCAAATAGCATAATACTGTACCTACTATTTTGAAAGAAAGTGTATCTATACAGTAACACTACACAATTTGCAATTTCAGCATGGAATTCCCAGATGACCAACCATAGTTGCTCAAATGTGCAGAACACAAATAGAATCCACTGTGATGGCTTAAGTATCCCACAATGGAACACACTTGATGTTATTCAAAATGACCATATCAACTGTGATTTAACAATTTATTATTATTATTGTAATTGTATTATTATTAATATTAATAATATTATTGTATTATTGTATAAGATGTTTTTACACACAATTACTAAAAACTAATGTTTTTTTTAATGATAACTGCATAACTGAAATAAACAAATGTAACGTTTAAAACATCAAATTTGTATAGTGTCTCAGACCATTTAATATATATATATATATATATATATATATATATTAGGGGTGTAACGATACACGTATTCATACTGAACTGTTCGGTACGAGGCTTTAGGTTCGGTACGCATTACAAACCGAACGATTCGTTTTTTCAGGAAATTCAAACAATAAATGCCGTTTTGGCGACAGATCGCTGTTTAAACGCCTCAGTTCAAACGGCAGCGTGATCATCTCTTCCTCTTTACTACTAGGTTTAACGCAAAATAAACATGAATGAACATCTCATGCCTCATGTAATCGCTCAATCAGTGTTTCAACCTTGGAAAGACGGCAATAAAACAGCTTGTAAACAAAATGTCACATAGCATTTCATTTATCTCAGGCAGTCATCAGTCTACACAGCTCTTTAAAAGAATAGGCTATATTTCAACAGCAAATATAATTTTTATCATTTAGAAGTTAATTTAAAAACTACATCATGTGCAATTTACAATTTAGATTTAGTGTATGCAGTTGAGTGTTGCTTGTTGTATTTAAAAATAAATAGTAATTACATTTAAGTTTGGGCTCTGTTGTTAACTGTAACCTTATAGTAGACCGTAATGCCAAAACCGAGGTATGTACCGAAATCAATGCATCCACCATCTGGGAATGGTCAACAAGACGCTGTTCATCACTCACACTATCAAATCAATAAATTTTTTTTTTGAAAATGCCACAGCATTGTGCAGCCTTTGATTGTAACCATTGCGTCAAGTTATAAACTGGGATATAACCTCTCATGGATGAGAATGTGTTGGCTTGTGTTTTTATGTAGATATAACTCAATATGCAACATCAATATGCAGAATTATCTAACATTAATTATAAACTAAATCTTGAGTAAATCATCTGCTAAAGTCTATTGCAGATATAGATTTATATTTGTGAATAACTATGGTTGCAGACATATAGTCAACATGATATTCAGTGTTTATGGACCAGATTCGGCTTACATAGAGTGGCCCATAGAAACAGCTGCTAATGAGGCATCTATATACTGTGTGTGTGTGTGTGTGTGTGTTTACAGTATATGTAATACTAAGTATTCCATTATGAACACAGATGATTCATAATGTTTCAGTTGCAGTTGATACACTGTCATGAAAATTTACATTCTACATTTACATTTTACGTATATTAATACTAAGTATTCCATTATGAACACAGATGATTCATAATGTTTCAGTTGCAGTGATACACTGTCATGAAAATTTACATTCTACATTTACATTTTACGTATATTAATTGCTCACAAATATGCAGCCTAGCTTTTGGAAAAAAATCTAGTGTCATTGCATACCGTGCGTATTTATTGTGTTCAAACGTTGATTTATTTAGAATGTTAAGAGTTGCGGAGGAATTCGGGAGAAGCAAAGAAAGTCATGTCGATTCTCAGAACAAATTAAAAAAAAACAACACAACAGAAGGACAGACAGGCTACATTCCCATTAGCAAGTCCAAAAAGGATTTACAGTATAATTTAGTACACTATTCCACACATCCTCCTCATGTTAATGAAGAACAGACATGTTCACAATCTGACTTACTAGTTGCTGAACTACTGCAGAATATATAAATGTTTTGTTATATTGATTGGTCCAGAAGGGTTACATAAGGTCATGTAAAAATAAGCAGGGCAGACTCATTTCTGCTCCTATGGCTCTCAATTATGGCACCTGTGTTTAAATTTTTTCACCACATATTTACATTGAAAAAAAAAAGAAAAAAAAAAGAGTGGCACCCTCAAATTACAATCATTACATGGTCCACCTGCCTGCCGAAGCCATGTGGTAAATTTTAATATATTCAACTCACTTTAGGTCCTAAAAAAAGTCAAGAAACTGAAAAAATATTTGTTGCAGAATGCTGAACACATTTACGAACAATGTTTATAAAGTAGATGAACATTTTGGTGTTGCACTGCACCTCCTGCTCCTACAGGATATCACGGCTGTATACAGTAAATGTCATACTGCAGTCAAACAGGATACACTAAAAAAATACTGTTATTTCTTTAGATGAATAAAATAAGAACACGGTTCACCTCAGGGAAAAATATAGTAAATGAGAATAATGACAGTAAGTGGAGTGGTATTTGTTCTGGAAGCAGCTCTGCAGTCCTGCTGCTGTTGCCCTTGAAGGCTACGGTGGTCCATTGTTCTCTATGAAAATATGCATTTTAATATTGTCAGCATTGTTACATTTTCTTTTGAAGAAAGCAGGGAACTATTGCTCCTGTCTTGAAGTCGAAAGATGACGAGATGATGTAATTTGTTGTGCTATGTTACGGTCATTCACCTCTCTAAACGATAAATAATAATACTGAGCACAAGCAACCACTATAGGCCCCTAGCTATTAATTTACCTTTTAAAGTGTTCTCAGATTCTTATTGTTGTTTTGATATAGGCTACTGCATCAACGATATACTGTGATAATGACATTTTTGTTTTGGAGATGATATGCTAAATATGTAAATTACAATGTTTGCTCATGCTTCTCACAGTGTAAGCTTAAGAACTCATTTGCTCACAGAGAAGCCTGTGAAAATATTTTTATTAAAAAATACTCACAAAAACCCAACCATTCATTGAAGAAAAATCTTTTTTTTTTCTCAAATCCACGTTGGCCACAATTATCGACAACCTTTTATTAAATAATTTTTGAGTCTTTCCCATAATGGCTGGTTAGGTTGGAGATCACCTGAAAAGAGATCACAGACCTTTTTCTATACAGAATCTCTCCAGATCTTTCGAATTGCACTCCCATCTTAAGTTCACCCACTAATTGTCTATAGGGTTCAGATCAGGGAACTGGGATGGCCATGGCAGAACATTTTGTGCTCAGAGACCCATTTTTGTATTGATTTTGAGTTTTTTTTTTTTTTTGGTTTGTTGTCCAATGGAAAATCCAACCACTGCCCATTATAAGATTTCTAGCAGGGATAGTCAGGTTTTGATTTTTTATCAGTTGCTATTTGATAGAATCCATGATGCCATCTATCTGGAGCTCGGGCAGAAAAATAGGCCCACAAAATTAAAGATACAGCAGTACATTTCATTGTGCACATTAGGTGCTTTTTTAGTAATGTGTGCACCAAAACCCATCTTAAAGGGGTCATATGATGCTGCTAAAAAGAACATTATTTTATGTATTTGGTGTAATGAAATGTGTTTATGCGGTTTAAAGTTTAAAAAACACATTATTTTCCACATACTGTACATTATTGTTTCTCCTCTATGCCCCGCCTTTTTGAAACGCCTCGATTTTTACAAAGCTCATCGGTCTAAAAAAGCGAGGTGTGCTGTGATTGGCCAACTATTCAGTGCGTTGTGATTGGCCGAATACCTCAGAGAAAGGAAAAATTGAAATCGCATCATATGACCCCTTTAAGTGTTTGCTGCCAAAAAGATAATTTTTTTAGTTTCATCTGACCATAAAAGCCAGTCCCGTTTGAATGTCCAGTAGTGTCTGGCAAATTAATATGCTGGAGTTTGTTTTTGGATGAGAGCATTTTCTTTTCTTGATTTTTCTTGAAATCCTCCCAAACAGCATGTGGTGATGTAGGTGCTGTTTGATTTTTTTTTTAGGCCTTCTGACCCCGAGACTTAACTATTTTCTGCAATTCTCCAGCTGTGATCCTCGGAGAGTCCATGGAGCCACTCAAACTATCCTCCTTGCCTTGCTTTAAAACAATATAGACACGTCCTCTTCCAGGCAGATGTGTAACATTTTCTGTTTGGATTGGAAATTCTTAATTATTGCCCTGATGGTGGAAATGGGAATTTTCAATGCTTTAGATATTTTCTTACAGCCACTTTCTATTTTGTGAAGCTCAACAATCTTTTGATGCACATCAGAACTATATTCTTTGGTTTTACTCCATGATTAAGGGAATTTGGCCTTTGTTTTCCCTCATATTTATATTCCTGCGAAACAGGAAATCATAGCTGGACAATTGCATGTTCATAGCGACCCTGGTGTGCTAAAAATTGTAAATATAAATGGGAATATACTTCAGAGATATTTTACTCCTAATAATTTCTAGAGGTATCAATAATTGTAAAAGAGATATAGCAAAGCCTTTCAAAAATCTATACTTCCATTCATCGTTCTCTCTCATTCATCAGCTGCTGGTTCCTTTCATCATCTCACTGTTGTCTCTTCCTCACCTTAAGTGCCCCACTCAATCATTCTTAACACAACAGGATTCATGTGTTGGCATCTCATTTAACTGTGGTGAATAATTCAATAGCTCCAGAGAAAGCACCATGTGTTGTGCTTGATTGTGTGACTGATCCAGGAACGTTAAGATCTAAACTCCACCAGCCATCTGATGCACTTAACTTAAAAAACAAGTTTTCTGAAGACTTAACAATAAGGAAAATATAACCAACCAAATACAACATGACAATTAGTGCTGGGCGGTATACCGGTTCATACCGAATACCGGTGTTTATTTTTGTTATGATATGAATTTTTAAAATACCGCAACACCGGTGTATGTCGCTTAAACCACGTTCGGAACGCGACACTGTTTGAAAGGGGTCCCTTTTCACTGTTGCACTGTGGTGAGGGAACAGCTGTATGTGTTACTAAGCGTGAAAGTTCCGAAACTGAAGCTGTAGAACTAATAGAACGTGATGACACAGAAGAACTCATCCACAATATCCACATTGACCGCCACAAATATCCACCGGCCCCTGCCATCAGGTCCCGCGTCTCACACACACACACGAGCATGACTTTAGCACTAGATTTAACAACTTTCAGACCCTTTTAGCTGCTTTTTCCCATAGAATATATATACTGACAAACCTAGCGACTTTTTTGGATAAACCTTAGCTATGGTTCAGTTGGAAGATTTCACAATACAACAAATGTAGGCGCCATTAAATGGACAAATAGATCTCGCCTGGGGTTGAGCCTACATCGCTGTCTCAGGATGTTCAAACAAACAGAGTAATGCTGTAATAGCGCCAAACACAGGCTTCAAATTCAGCTAAAGCATCTGTCATTTAGATGTGTTGTAATGCAACCCTGAGTCAAAAAGCTCTGAGCCACAGCAGGTGTAAATGAGTGAGTTTGTATGAGAGGTAATGTTTGTGGATCACAAATCATAATCAAGATTACTGCTTTTCAGCAAATCAGTTATGACTACTGGACGACCAGGGACAATTAACTAAAAAAAAAAATTCAGTTGACATTTAGTCATCCTCATGTCAACCCGACGTGATTCTTGTGGAATGAATATCTCAAAGATCACAGATAAACTACCAAAGCTTTTCTGACTTAAATAAGGCAACATGAAAGGGGAAACAAGAATGGCTTAAAAAGGATAAATCTTCAGGCATATGCCTCCTACTCTTGAGATGAGACACAGCATTGCACCCATGAATGTGTTATGAATGTGTTACATGAGTGTGGGCAGTTCTGCACAAAACCAAAGACAGCATCAGAAACTCCATCCCACATTATTTATGAGGCGGTCAATACAGTTTAATCAACGTGCTACAATCTCACCTGTAACTCTGGCAGGAACATATGGTGGCATCGGCATACAGAGATAAGGAGTAGGACCGTTTTTTTACCTATTTATAAAACCATCTAATCTGTATTCGACAGAGCAGGGGATGCATTAGAAAATGAGCATGCAGACAAGTGAAGCCTGTGTGCCTCTTATTGTTGTCAGGCTAGTGCTGGTGCTTTAGTGACAACTTCCCTTTTTAATTGCATAAAACTCATTAGAACTCAAATTTCCTAACACTTAAACCAGTACATAATGTTTGCTAAGGTGAGCAACACTATTCATATACGAGTTAAATATTTGAGTATGAGCTTCATATTCTCCTATATGAGCCATAAAAGCATATATGATAATGAAACAGCCTAACACATGCAAACTTTGTATAGGTTCAATAAAACGTTCCATTAAAAAAAATGAGATTTTTCTGACTGTTATTTCATATGTCAGGTTTTTCAGGGTTAAGCATCAATTATCAAGAAAAAAAAGATCCCTTAGGTTTACAGCAGCTGTGTGAAAGTTACAGTGTTTCTCATCAAAAATGTATTTATTTTTTCCTGAAAGGGCAGTAAAAGGGCAAGTGCAGTCCCTGGGTGTTTCAGCATGAAACAGGCAGCGATAACCAATCTCCTCCCAGTAATGCTCTACTCAGACCTCCAGGTGAAAAGCAATCTATTTTAGGATAACAAGCTTCACTCTTCACAAAATACAGTACAGCGAAGCACCAAAACATATCTGTTATCAAAGGCACAAATTGCTGTATTTGACTTGTTCAATAACATCTACACAGAAAATAAAATCCAAACATGAGCTGCCTTTATTTGATGAACTGTGAAAACTAAAAGTGAAAACTTGTGCAAAGTGAATGCATTTGCATATATTGAAAACTACTGACAGTTCAAATGTGTCTCTAAATGCATCTATTGTTATTGAGCACAATACTGCTCCATGGATCTAAAAGCGACTAATTCTGCCATCCAAAGAAACTGTGGAGTATTTTAGATACTGTTCTATATTATATAAATTCAGAACTCGTCTCAAATTTGTTGTTTTCCTCTATGACAATTTCTTCAATTCTTCCTTAATTACGTGTAACAATACTGTCAATGTGTCATTCTACAGTGTGATTTCCAGATGACTTTTTCCACAAATGAAACTCAATCACCCTTCTTTATGTAATGTAAGTTCATAATACCTGCTATAACATTGTAAAATGTAAATGTAAACATTACTTAGAAATGAATAAATAAAAATGTAAACATTATTAAGAATTTACATAAAATCTAAATGAATTCACTTAACTCATGAAAAGATAATTCAGCAAAAAAATTTATAGTACAGATCATTATTTTTATGCTGTAAGAGACTTTCAGAACATTGCTGTTTGACGTTTTTTTCCCCCATCACGGCTGTGAAGTGTTTTCACACAGTCTCTTGCGTGAAACGGGGTATTGATGTCGAAAATTATCATTCTTTTTAGTGAATCGGTTCTTTTGAACGTTCGCCTGAACTAATTGTTTCAGGAACCGATTCAGTGATTCACTTCAGAATTCGGGGTGGGGGTTAGTGATTGTTTTAATGTCACGTAAGCACCATGTCAAGCGTATTTCTGGTTCTTAAAAACATGAACGCTTTGTTTGAGCTCCTCATGTTACCAACAAGTTTTGCATCAAAAGTGTCCCACTCCAACCAGGATAAATGCTTTTTACAAACACAATAACCGAATATCAACTACTGCCATTTTAATTACAGTAAACCCAACTGTGCTCCCAACCAACGCACACAAATTAAAACGAACATAAGATCAGTCGATAACTCATACTCGGTTCAGACTGATTCAGTCCTATTTGCGATTCCTTCAAAAGAACCGAAACAGACATCACTATGAAAGATCGCGTGCAGCTTTCTCGCTTTGTTCGGCTGCGCAGCACACAGATGGTAAGCGAAACTCAAAAACCCCAACTGACGGATTAATATTTTTTTCTCGAAATGTTTTAGAAAATTGTAAGCTCATAAAATGCATAAACAAATTAAAATATGACAATATCAAGGAATCCTTTTTATGTCACAAGGCTGACAAAGAAACATGATGTTGGAGTCGTGCAAGCACAAAGGGATGCAAACAGTTTTTCATCTTTAAAGAGTGACGTTACATAATTTATCTTCAATAAAATAATTAAAACAAAGACTATACAAATACAAAGGGACTTTGATTAAACACATATTGTCACGCTTTCATATTGAAAGCGTGTGTGGTTATGCGGGATTTAATCTAGGCTACTGTCCTCTAAAACAATGGGATTGGTTAATTTTTTTTCTCCACATCGTTAAATATTTTTGCAATTAACGCACATTCTGTAGGAAGTGTACATGCATGAATGCAAAGTGACCACTCAAAAAATGTATGTTTTGCCTCTACAACAGAGACACTAAATGGAAAATAAGGAACTATACTCACGTATGGGCGCAGCTTGCGATGCTGACAGGTTTGTGGTACACCTCCAGACAGATGGGACAAGAGAACTGGCTCTCCAGGCTTTCCCCAGGTGCGGCTGCTGCGGCTCCATTTTGCTGCTGATGCTGCCTGAGCTGAGCAGCAGACACAAAACTGCGGAACATCGCCATCATGAACACAGACCGCAGGATGAACTAATACTTCCGATGCAAATAGGATTCCGTGGTTTTAACGAATGTCTCGCAGGGAAAGTGTGATTTATACGACATTAGATACCGCATCTGCGATCTCCAACAGTGTTAACCAAGCAGGACACGCCGTTGTTCTTCTTCTTCTTCTTCTTCTTCTTTCCAGTTTAACGGCGGTTGGCATCCAGCTTATTGGTGCATTACCGCCCCCTTCTGCTCCGGAGTGTGGATCAGATAATAGTTATCTATTCCCATTTCCCCCTAAAACTTACACATCACTCACATTGTCCCCTCACATTAATATCCACACACACATCATACATCAAATCCTGCTTAAAACCCCTGCTTCCCTTAAAAAAGTAATCAATATTCTACTCTGTGCCCTATTTACTGTGCTTAGTAACCCTTGTAATGTGATTTCCTGCACTCCAATCTCCCTTAGTTTATTCTTCATTACCTGCCTCTGTGTTTCATATCTCTTACAAGTCATGATTATGTGCTCCACTGACTCCTCTTCTCGACATCCCTCACACAACCCTGTCTCGTGCTTCCCTATCATCTTTAGTGTTTTATTCAGTGAACAATGTCCCAACCTTAACCTAGTCATCACCGCATCTTCTCTATTTCCAATTTCCATCCTTTCCTCTTTAACATTTCTCTGAATTTGATATAAATGCCTCCCTTTCTCCTCTCTTTCCCACCTCTCTTGCCACCTTATATTGACTTTCTCCCATATTATGCATTTAACCTTATCGGAATCACTACTGCTTCTTTCCATGCAATTGGCAACACGCCGTTGTTCCAAAGAAGTAAACATTATATGGTAGCTTTAACCGAACGGTCTCGATCCCATTAGACCAACAAAATGATGGGAGTTGTAGTTTTTGCAGCGATCATTTTCCAGAGTTGCTGTTTAATAGAACTACATTTCCCAGATATTGCATCCATAGCAATTCCATGGATCATAGATAGATGGAGTCAACATGAATGTAGCGAATGTGACAAATAGGTCTACGTTGTCAATAAAAACAGGAACTAATAATATTTTTTGTATATGATAAAATAGTGGTTCAATTATTTTGAACATTACTTTTTGACTGAAAACGCTAACTCTTTTAATATACATTAAAGTCAAATGTCATACGAATGACACAACTGTTTAATGTCGATACACAAAATAAATAATTTTATAAATAATTGTACAAACAAACAAAAAAGATAATTACTTACAAACTTAAGACCCAGTGCGCTTGCTTTGCTGTTTTTCCAAATCAAGAAGTTGTTGAATGTATACATGGTATTTACCCATAAATATACAAATAAACATCATACATTAAGACAACAGATAACATTAAACCATTAATGTCAGACGATGTGGAAATAAAGCATAAAAATAGCGTAAATAACATCGAAGTAATCAAACGACACGCAAACATATGGGCGTGGTCACGGTACGTCATCAAAAGGAGTCAGGAAAATACACTAAACACACGCGTGAAAACAAGCTTGGGCCAGTATGTGGCAGTTAAACGATTCTCTTGGATAAGTATTGGGAGAATTGTTCACACCTATACAGGCTGATGAAAAGCTTCATATGGTTGGACCCGTTTTGTTATTGCACTTAGGTTGTGAATTTGAAGCGGTCGTGTCAAGTTGAAGAGGAATATAATGGTCTGGAGTGTAAGCAGGAGAAGATACCTGTGCCGACGTGAGTTGAATTGAACAACCGCTGTGTGACAACAATTATTTAAGAACCATGATGGTATTAAATGTTTTGGATATATATGATGATAATTATACCTTAATGATCACTGCCGATATGATTCTATAATTGTACCACTACCACAGTACTTTATAGTAAACATAATGTGCATAGTGTACCATGGTAAAGTGATGGTACTTTGATACACGGCGTGATACTGAATCACAACCATATTCTTGCACATTACCGTGGGACTAAAAAAATACTACAGTACTCCCGTGATTCACATTTTTGTTGTTCTTATTGACAAATTGCACAAACTTCATGTGTGACATATATTTCGGGCTTAACAGGAAATGTATTAAATGTAATGAGGGAACTGCTGTGCTCATCATTCGTGTCAATGATGCATTTTGCCGGTAGGCGATTCGTTAATCTTATCAATGTGTCACGTGCACTTAATTATATGATGCAGTCTCGTCAAAAAACGTGTCTATATGTTTACTAGGTCCTGCTTCAAGGAGTACTTCATACACAAATTGCGGGCCATGTTGGGAAAGAATCGTGTCATCTTTCCCCATGAGAAGGTAGATATAAAAAGTAATATAGAGATAGTATGTCTCTTGACTTCCTCAGTTTCAGTGGAATTGAAATGAGTCCCACATTATTTGAAAAACCTGAAAATATCAGGGAATTATTAATGATTAAGTGCATTAATTTTTTATAGTTATGTTCTGCTCCAAAATATTTTATCCCCAAGATTTTTTTGGAGTCACAGTGATGTTTAATTTGTTATTTTCAATTATTCAATTCAATTGGTTCACAAAATGGTCTGAAGGACTCATTAGCAAATCAAGATTATTTAAAAAAAATCCTAATCCAGTAATCACAAATGACTGAAAAGGACACATCAATGGGAATTCATTGGCCAAAAAGAGTGAGAAACCTGTAAATGGAGTTAAAATGCTTGAAAAGCATAAAATAAAACAATGCAAATGTATGGTTTCTCTCTTGAAGCTACATGCTTAGATTGTTGTCTGAATCATAATCCTTAGATCCTTCAACATCGACACTGGCCGCTCATTTCCTCAGTTTCACTTAAATGAGTTGTTTGTTCACTGGCCTTCACACTAATTGCTTTTCTTAGGTTCTTCTTGCTGTTTATGGTGGAACAGCCTCTTACTCGATGCTCTCACAAGTTCAAGAGGTAAATACACAGTTTTTTCTTGCTCTCCAGATGTTTTTCTGAAATAAAATTAGCCGTATTTGTGTAAGGTGGTGAAGTTAGAATTAGGAACACTGTAGCTTCTTTGCATATAATTCAAAGTGGTCTACCATCTCTAAATTGCTTGACCAGGATAATTTGACAGGTTGACAGTGACCATAAAAGCTTATAGTCTGATTGCTTTATCATACAGAACAAGCTAGAAACACGTAAAACAAGCTACAGTACCATCTTCCAGCAGTCTTTGCATTTCTAGTTTGGTTTAGTTCATTTGTAGATCATTTGTGTAGAGGACTCTGCATATTCACCCGAACACAAGCTGGCAGTAGAGAGGCTGTTCTCATCACTGAAGATACTCATAGCCAAATAGGATATGTTACAGACCTTAAGGTGGGTTTTACAGCAAACTTTTATTTTCTTTCCTTTTTGAGTGAGGCAGTAATCAAGCGCACTCTTCGTAAATCTGATTCATTTTAGCAAATTATTTGTTCAAAGAGCTAATTTCACTGAATAATTTCACAAAACCCTGTACAACATTTGACTACATTATGTACAAATACATATTTTTATACAAAGTTAAATAATTATTTTGTCACTATGCTTTTAATTCAGTTAATGCTCTTTTAGTTGTATTAAGTTTATTTGTTCACCTTTGATGCTTTTACACTTATAGAGATCCTTCTTGATTTTGAGCCATATAAATACAACTCTGAAACTATTTTAAATTGAGCAAAGTTGCTTGCCCAATGCAGCATCAGAAATGAAAAGCACAAAATGATGATGCACAGTTGCAATGTGATAAGAAGATTCTAGCGACAAACAGTTTTCCACACCAGACGCGTCACAGCTGCAAGACACTACTAAATCAATAACAAATCACAGCCAATCAGAAGAGCGTGCTGGCAGGCAGCGTTATACTTGTTTATTCACATGGAGTCCTTGAAGTTATTTTCAAGATCTGAGATAAATTATCCATTGTGCATGATTTTAATAGCCATAATGATAGTGACAATGATGTTCAAACTCAAATTAAATGATTTTAATATTTAAATTGACAAAACACAATCAGTACCTGAGCTTTTAGCTGCTCGTTGTGTATCGCTGTTGCTGGTTCAGACAAAAAGTCTGATTAACATGGAAAAGATAACTTTTATCATCACATCTGGTTAGGACACGGTGTAATACTTCATTCTAATGGGTCAGTTTCTGCATTCTGCTGTTATATAAATTTGTATAATAACTGTTAAGCTGTATTTTTCATCTTGTCCCATGTAACAATTTGTTTTCTCTTACATGTCTGTTGTTTTACTCCGCACTCTTTTCTTCTCTCATACTGGTAATATAATAATTTCAACTTAAATCAATATTTTTTTTGTCCATGTAGTTATTAATTTGGTAAGGGATCGTGTTCAGCCAGCTAGTCATTATCTCAAAATAAAACCATTTTTGGTGAAATGTTTTGCGATAATGACCAGCTGATTGTACATTATCACTTACTTAAGTGTAGCTAGTTTCTCAAAATATTTACTTGACTGTAGTTCAGCTACTTTAAAGGGTGGTTCATTGCGATTTCACGTTAGTTAGTGTGTAATGTTGCTGTTTGAGCATAAACAATATCTGCAAAGTTACGAAGCTTACGAAGCTATGCCAACGGAGATATCGTCTTTTAAAATTCTGGCAGTTTAATGCCTACAAAAACAGCTGGTAGGGACTACAATGAGTTACTTCCTGTGTTCGTGACATCACAAACCCAGATAAACCCCGCCCTCGGGAAAAGGCAGCAAAGGGGGCGAGGCCATGCTGCGCTGCTTTAGAGAAGAGGAAGAGAAAACTAGAGGTGCACATAAAAATCT
>NW_015653601.1:190913-191414 GCF_001515625.1 Sinocyclocheilus rhinocerous
TCTCTCTCTCTCTCATTCAGCTCAGCTCCAACAATGAACTGTTACAATTATACACTTGTTTTCACATAGCTATGAGAAGCGTTAAACATGGTGCGTGCAGTTGTCGTACTATATTAAAGCTTTAATCAGGATAAAACCGTATATTAAAAGCTAACATAAGCAATAGCATTTACAAATAACAGCGTATCTAAAAGTATGAGACAACAACAAACAAAAAACATAAGCCTACCATTAAAAGCCGTGCTTGCACAGGTTCTGCACGATCCTCTTCAATAATATCCTCTGCTTCTCAATCGGGCTCAAACTGATAAGCGATATTAAAGAGCCATTGTTTACAATACAACCGGAGCACATGCCGCATTGCCGCTGAGGTGAGGGGCGGGACGTTTAGACGCGCACTAGAGGCGGTTTAGCCAATCACAACACACTGGGCTAGCTAACCAATCAGAGCCCATCGCCTATTTCTCAGCGCCCCTGTTCACAACTACAGCAACAGCTCCG
>NW_015653601.1:191450-204753 GCF_001515625.1 Sinocyclocheilus rhinocerous
AGCCCATCGCCTATTTCTGAGGGCAGGGCTTCATAAAAGCAGGAAATGATCAGCGTGTTTCTCAGAGAAGGGACAGAGTGGTGTGGAATAAATGTAAATTATGTGAAAAATAATGCGTTTTTTAAAAAACGAAGCATTAACACATGTTAGACTGCACCCCATAAACACAATCAAGCCTAGAAAAAAAACACTGAACCACCCCTTTAAATTATGAGTAGATTTACAGGCAGTAGTGTCTTTAAAAAAGACGCAAGATGATTTATTAGCACTTTGTGTTTTATTTATTTTTTATATAATGACAAAATGAAAAGCTGAGTCATCTTCCTCAAGCTGTTTGTGCTACATTCCCGATGCTTTCATAGTCTTTCTTTGCATCATGCACCCTTTCACTCTTCCTGTTTCTGATCACTTTTGCATGACGTTAGACTGAATCATCACTGAAGAACTGGATCTTTGAAGTCTGTTTGATTGTTCAGTCATTCAGTCAGTCTCTCATAGAGCTTAAAGCGTCACTGGATAGAATCGTTAGCGATGGAGTGATTAGAAATGTTCGCCTTCACAGTGGATATCACTCAGTATAAGCTCTTAAGCTTCTTATCGCCTATAACTAACAGTTAAGAAGACAGTATATGGAGGATATTGCTAAAATGTGTCTTTTAAATATTAAGCTCTCCAACTGAAGTGATCTAGAAGATATGTGACTGGCTTATCCACTGTGCAGCATGAAAAAGAAGTCTGGGCAATGTATTGAGTATTCGTTCACAATGATTTTACTGGAAGATACGAAGCTTTTTATATAGTAATGTTGTCTTTAGCCACTTATTATTTAGACCGTTTAGTCTATTTGGGCCATGTCAGTTGGGTAGTTTCGCTACCCTTTTTCTTCCTCTCTCTTTTTCTGTATGACAGCATTAAGAGATTTTAGAGACTTGTCTGGTTTAACCTTTTTAGAAAAATAGTAGGTTCAAAATACAAATTCAGGAATTTCTTAAATGTGTTAACAGAAATGCCTACGTGGAATTTAATATTTTAGAACAGGGCTTTGCAAACTTTTATTTGTCAGCCAAATCCCTTTTTACCTAAAATATATGCTTGAAATTACCCCGAGATTTTTATATTTTAATACTTTCACAACACATTCGCATGTTCACAAATCTGTGATGCTGGTTAAAAGTAAAGATGCTGATTGGAAGTTAAACAAATCATGTAGTTAAACAAAGTATTTATTATTTTTTCAGTTTTATTTTAATTTTTAATATAAAATTTGTTTTCATTAATTTTGAACTTTTCGTCAACTCATTAACCCCCTGTATTTTTGCAAACCCCAGTTGGGACACCCTGTTTTAGAATATTGTCCCATAAATTACAGAAAAAAAAGGTCAGTTATATGGTTTGGTGGTCATCGGTGTTATTTTAGCATCATTAATATACTATTATAGTTTTGTTAATATTTAGAATTTTATTTTCATTCATTTTAGTTAAAAGTTTTAGTAATTTTTATGTGTATTTTTGTCTTTTTATAAAAGTTTATTATTGTATTGTTTTAAATGTGTCTATATAGTTTAAATTTTTAGTTTTAATTATACATATTTTTCTACAAAATTTAATAATTATTTTGTCACTATGCAAAATGAGAACATTTGCCTTGGCAACTAGCTGAAATAAAATACGTTTATATATATATATATATATACAGTGGGTACGGAAAGTATTCAGACCCCCTTAAATTTTTCACTCTGTTATATTGCAGCCATTTGATAAAATCATTTAAGTAAATTTTTTTTCCTCATTAATGTACACACAGCACCCCATATTGACAGAAAAACACAGAATTGTTGACATTTTTGCAGATTTATTAAAAAAAGAAAAACTGAAATATCACATGGTCCTAAGTATTCAGACCCTTTGCTCAGTATTTAGTAGAAGCACCCTTTTGATCTAATACAGCCATGAGTCTTTTTGGGAAAGATGCAACAAGGTTTTCACACCTGGATTTGGGGATCCTCCTATATATATATGTTTTTTTGTTGTTGTTTTTTCAGCTGTTTATTTTTATTTTATGTAATAAAAATAGTTTTGGTTTAGTAGATAATTTAACACTTTGTTTTAGCTTTAGTTAACTATAATAACACTACAGAAAATTTATGATAGCGTAATGCCACTATTGACCTCAAAAGTAACATCACTGAACCAGTCATAATCAAGAATTCAACAATGCCCAAGCTAAAAAGATTTCAGTTTATAAATGTTTATTGGTACAGGCAGCACCCGATTCTGCACATTGCCCGTGAGAACGACTACTCGAAGGTCATGATGGGAGATAGCTGCTCACGACTGGCTGTCAAACTACTCCGTAATATCACTGTGGGTCGCGGAGCAGCACTGGCTTCAGATACGGTGAGAAAAGTTTGTTCTGAGCCGTCTGACGATTAAAACAAACCCAAATGTTACTTACATTAACATGAAGCTGTTTTGTAGGGTTTCTCTGATCCTCGGTATGGGGATGTGGTGATAGTGCGGCCCATGAGGGACTATTCATCCAAAGAGATCTCCTGTTACAGCAGAATGTTTAATGTGCCCTCAGTTTTTATCTCAGGACTGGATACCAAGGTGAGAGTCTGTCATCAGGCCAAGAATAATGTCCCCCAGTGGTTCCTACATCAGTGTCATTTCTTCTCTGCTGCTAACATCATTACGCCTTCAGTCATGCATATCTCTTGTGCAACTTCAAATGTTGAGTCAAAGATTAGTTGGGGATACATGTGGTGATACATCACAGCCTGTTTTTCCTGTTGAGTTTGGTACCATGTCAAGTTGAGCTACTGACTAAATAGACCTCTTTGATTAATTCTCATGGAATTGTGCATTTCCAAAATCAAAGATATCTAATTCTCATGACAATTATACAGTAATAAAAAAGATCTTGATAGAATGTTTAAATGAGTATTAAGTAGTATTAGCGTAGTAAATAAGCACTAAGTCACTATGCAAACATCTTTATGGTTCAAAATGGTCTCTGTTTCTTTATACAAAATTTGTTTTCTTGAAATTTTCTTTCTTTCTTTTTTTTTTTTACATTTCTGGTAATGGGAAGATTGGTTCACCTTCTACTTCCTCAAAAAACATATTTGAGGATATGTATTTTATTTATTTATTTATTTTAGATGTTTAAGTCTATGATACCACAGACCTCCTCATTTCCCATGTGGTTTAGCCTACTTAAGCAAGTCGGCAAGAGTGCTAGAGCGCTTTAGATGAATTCCCCCAGTAGGCTTTTAGTGTCTTTTAAATTGTGTACTGACATGGGCAAACACTGGAGTCAAATCTGAGTTGCTGTGCAGTTATTAAAGGGGTCATATGATGTTGCTAAAAAGAACATTATTTTGTGTATTTGGTGTAATGAAATGTTTATGCGGTTTAAGGTTCAAAAAACACATTTTCCACATACTGTACATTATTGTTTCTCCTCTATGCCCCGCCTTTCTGAAACGTGTCGATTTTTACAAAGCTCATCGGTCAGAAAAAGCGAGGTACGGAAATGTTACGCCCCTACCATACTGTGATGATGCCCTGTCAGGCCGGAGCGATGATTCAAAAACATGAAAACCCATTATAAACGAGGCATTCGTTGCATCCAGTGGGGACATAATTATGGATTATAATGACATCTACTGTCTTTTTACGCGTTGCGTTGCATCGCGCCGCGTTAACACAAAACCATGTCTGCATTTGTGATCGGAGAAATGACAAACAACAAGCCCTACTCTACACTGCCCAAAAAACTTCGTCAGTGGCAAATTCTTTAAATATACAGTCTTTGAGTCAGAACAGCCGAGAGTTGCCCATATACCACACCATGTTACAACACAGTAGGGCTATTGCAGACTGAAACAATACTGTACTACATCGATGTTTCCTGGCGGCTCGATTTTTGAGTGGACTTTGCTGTTCCGATTCACATGAACGGTATACGAGTGGAGCGACTGAGCGGAGCGCACACACGCATAGAGCGGGATAATACGCAGAGCGTCACACCACGTGAAAGTGAAACCTGAGCGGTGAACTAATTTTCGGCAGCCGAAATTATTGGCGACATCAGAAATGGATATTATTTAATAGATGCTTTTTTTGAACATTTTAGCAATTAAAAAGTATTAAAAAATGATTTCTTACACTGCACCCCTGCTCTCGACAGACGGCACCCCAGGGTGCCGCGGCACCCCGGTTATATCTGTTGTTTCTTTACCCACTGACTTAGAATATCTGTTGTTTCTTTACCCACATTTCTCTCTCTCTCTCTCTCTGTTGTTTCTTTACCCACATTTCTCTCTCTCTCTCTTTACCCACATTTCTCTCTCTCTTTCACAGATCTTCTTTATGCACCAAGAGCTTGTAACACTCCAAAGAGAAAGGAAAACTTGAAATCGCATCATATGAAAAAAAAAACTACTACAAATAATTGTACATCAGAGTTTGTCTGTGATGGGTTGTTCAGAAAACTCTGGAAATGTGTGTAGACTTTGCAATTCAAATTTCTGATTAAAATTTAATCTGATTGCCAGTTCCAGAAAGTGCTTGCTGTTTTTGTGGCATTCATATATCGGATGATATGCATCTAAATAAAGCCGGTGACTCTCTGCTCAAACTGCTGTACTTAGTATGATATTGACATCCCAAATTCACAACATGAGTTATTCTAAGTAGACTTGAAACTTTGTTACCTGAAACAACAGATCTGATTCCAGTCTTTTTCATCATGATTTGGGACTTGACTCATGAAAATGAAGGCTTCAATGTGAGACTTGACTTTGATGCTGGCGGTTTAACTGTAAACTCCTCTTTCATTTCAGACCCACGATAAAGCCAGCATCCAGCGACTGACGGAGAGTTTCGTCACCAACCTACAAGGCTGACTTCTCCTCCACTGTTAGCACTATCTACAGGTAACTGATCTGAAAACAACGGCTCTGACCCTGAGTTCAGTTGATGTACTCTGA
Organism: Sinocyclocheilus rhinocerous; assembly: GCF_001515625.1. Lineage (NCBI taxonomy): Eukaryota > Metazoa > Chordata > Actinopteri > Cypriniformes > Cyprinidae > Sinocyclocheilus > Sinocyclocheilus rhinocerous. Next base: position 196,448 of record NW_015653601.1, read on the forward strand.
TAATTGCATTTAAATTGATGGCTCGACCGGCTTGTCTGACTTGCCCTAATGGTTTCTCTCCAGAACTAGTGAGAAACTTCATACAGTCAGTCATGCCCCCTCGAAGTCAAACTTCTGAAGCTGCCTCCTAGTGCCTGCTGTGTCTCTGTGCTCTCGACACTAAAGCAGGTAGATTATACACCTAACAAAGGTCCTGTTTATGTCACTTGTTGACATCGTCAGAGTTTGATTTGCAGTTGAGATTGACTTATAAACGTTTTTACTTCTTTTTTTTTTTTTTTTTTTCTCCAATATTTGAGCATTTTTCCTTAAGATGTCGGTTTTGTTATATTGCATCCACTGATAAATGGATCGCACAAACTCGCAGAGTCACATAGTGGAAATCAGATCTGTCAGAGAAACCGTAATGAACCCATGGAGTCACGTAGTGGAAGTCAATTCCATCTCAAAGACCTAACTTTACATTCATGAAATAAAAGTGCCTTGGATGAGTGTATGTTGGAAATAATTGAATTCTCTCTTTCTTGCCGATGCTCATTAGTCTCATAAAGCTGCCATCTGACGTAATTTACTTAACATACAAGCACTGTGGAAATAAATGCATCTCCTCAAGTGATTGCAGAAGTGCATAGAAATTCATGGGGCAAAATCCACATCTCATCAACTCAATTTTTAAATGCATCTATTGTGTATTAATGTGTGTGTCATTTGCTGCCAGATAGGACTGTAAATTAAAACAAATTATTACATTTATGGAAAAAAGCTACCATGTTCCAAAAACCATCTTGATCACCGTAAGCTTGTCTTTCTAGTAGGGTTATGAGTTTTGAATAATTAATAATCAACAAGCTTTTTTGCAGGTAAAGCTTCTGCCTTCAATGCTACTTTGGTATCCGAGCAGCTATCCCAGATTGAACTTCAGGACCCGTCTGTAGAAGCACCAGCACGTTCAGCAGAGGAGGGTCAGGGTTGTGGGACCGGAGGCTGCTGCTCCTCAAACAGATACATTCCACCTCACATTTTTTTATTCTTTTTGAAGTTTTAGTTTAAGGTAAGTCAGCAGTTGGAATGCATTTGATGCTATAAGATTTGATTTGCCTCTTTTTACGTTTTTCTGAATTGTATTTCAGGTTGCCTTCACATCAGGACTTGAAGACACTCTTGTGCTACAGCTGTAGACTCACTATCAAAGACATGGTGAGTTTGACAAAAGCTCAGCACTCATGGGACTTTCATGTTGTCCAATCATTGTGCGTACTGTACTCTTCCAATTAATTTTGGTATGTGCTGGATGACATGGCATCACAGCAGTGTCCAGTAGTTTCACATGTTATGTCATATAAAATATTTTTCTATATATAATATATATATATATATATATTACATATAATATATTTTCTAATTACTAATATTCCAATTTGAATTGTTTTACAATCATGATTTTGATTAGCTTAATTTAGAGACTACATGGAATATTTGTACTTCAAAAAAAAAAAGTCACATAATAAGACTATTTATGTGAACATTAATAGACATTTCAAACCAACATTGTATCAGGGAAATAATTATCAACTGCCCATATGTATCAGTAATATGTCAATAATATGTGACCCTGGTCCACAAAACCAGTCATAAGGGTCAATTTTTCGAAATTGAGATTTATACATCTGAAAGCTGAATAAATAAGCTTTCCATTGATGTATGGTTTGTTAGGATAGGACAATATTTGGCCGAGATACAACTATTTGAAAATCTGGAATCTGAGGGTGCAAAAAAATCTAAATATTGAGAAAATCGCCTTTAAAGTTGTCTAAATGAAGTTCTTAGCAATGCATATTACTAATCAAAAATGTAGTTTTGATATATTTACAGTAGGACATTTACAAAATATCTTAATGGAACATGAACTTTACTTAATATCCTAATGATTTTTGGCATAAAAGAAAAATCAATAATTTTGACCCATGCAATGTATTTTTGGCTATTGCTACAAATATACCCCAGCGACTTAAGACATAGCTCTCTAAAATAATGACATTTTCTTCTGTAGAGCTGCTTTACAGCTGAAACTGAAGTCGTTTCATAATTGAAATTGACACTGCCAGTTATTTTCCTGTTTATTACTGTGACGCTACTTTGAAACATCCTGTATTGCATGAATTGCTATTCAAATAAATGTGACTGGACAAAGACTACCTCTAATGGTATGAAAAAAGTTTGTGTGTATATATAGTCAAACCAAAGATTATTCAGACACTATAATTAATTTATGTAAGTGAGGATAGCAAAATAAAGTAAGCTGTGACATATATCCAAAAATTCTTCATACAGTGGACTACCAGTAAAATTGATCAAAATTTGGGACTAAAAATTCTTCAGACACTTTGACCTGACCATTGTTATCCGACATTATCAAGATTAATTTGTTCTGACACAGTTGCACTCAAGAGTTCTTGTCATATTTTATTACCTTTTTTAAAACCATAGCAAATAAACTGATAATGTGTGAAGGTGTCTGAATACATTTTGATATATATATATATATACACACACACACTCTTTTTCACCTCACTGGTGTTGTAGCTTTATGTTGTAGCTTATATATGGGACTTACCTGTTTCTTTCTTTCCACAGATCTCAGATGAAGATGGAAATTAGCGAGTACCTTTTGGAGGACGGCGATGACGATGGAGACTAGCAGATATTTGGTTTAGACTGAAAGTGACTGACAGCTTTAATTCTCTATAGGACTGTAGCTAGGGTTAGCCTTGCTAATACATTTCTTCACCCCATTTAAAACCAAATCATAGAAGCATTCCATTGTAATTATTTCATTATTTGTCTTCATTTGTAAGTCAATAAAAAAAAGTTACCATTTTTAAACATTTTGCAGTTGCATGATTTGAATTAATACATTTGGACTGTATTTATCATCAGGCCAGAGTAATTTGTAAATAAGCCTTCTGTTTTTATCAATATTTAGTAATAATTCAGACTTAACACGATCATTAATACAGTAATTTATTTGTGCAGATGGGCAACATTCTTGATTTCTTAATTTAGCAGCTACACAGCAAGGATTTTTTACAGGCTCACATTTGATTTCTGAATAAAAAAAACAAAAAGCAAAGAGTACTTGTTTGTGCCCTTTGCATAACCATACAGTTGAAATGATTATTCCAGCCCTTACAGAAGAAATTTGGGACACTCATTACACAATGTGTGCACTTAAGACATATACAATTACACAATGTCTTAACCCTAATTCCTAACCGTAGCATTCCAGCACTTAGCGAATGGAAGTGTGGCACTAGCCACCCTAAAACAACATGGCTGTCAGGTTCAAATCACTTGATGGTGTTTTTATGAGGAAAAATTACTTCAAGTGTTTGATCAGAAATTGTAAAACCAGGAACAAAATACTAAATGGCTCTCATCCTAAGATACTTTGGCTTGTAAACACTTTTGCTGTAGTTACAAAACAAAAACAAAGTTAAAATGAGTGAAAATCTCACAAAACCCTTTGAAACCATGTGTGGGTCATATTTCAATCCAAAATCACAAGAACTTACAAGCACTTATATACTCTAGAAAGAAAACGCGGCCTACTTGTGAGATAAAATAATTAATACTAATCTTAAGTTTGCATGCCAATTTCCATGCCAATTAAGCACTCAAAATATTTTGATTTCCATGCTATGGAAGTCAGTGGGGACAAGCAAATGTTTGGTTACCCACATTTTTCAAAATACCTTTTTTGTTCAACAGAAGAAAGAAACAACTTGAATGTCAGTAAATGATGACAGAAATTTCATTTTTGAGTGAACTATCCCTTTAATAGTCATAAAAAAGGAAATACTTCTATATAGAATATCATTTCCTGTTACTTTGGGATAAAGTATGACCCAGACATGGTTTTGCGAGATTCACCCTAATAGTGTTTGAATGTCCTACCATTCTGTGCCCACTGGTCACTAGGACACTGGATTATCGTCTGCATGTCCTTACGGCTAGCGTCTGAATCACTCACATTGAGTTGCTTTGAGAGAGGCAGATTTTCAAGCTTGCTGACAAAACTAAACACAGTTCAGGCAGAATAACGCACAGAGGCTTAACCTGACCCCTGAATCATCCAACTTATACAATGTCACAAGCTCACAAGAGCAGTAAAGCTCTACTGGTTCCAGCCGGCCTCAAGGCCAAAGTGGGCATTAAAATGCAGCATGTCCATCCATGCGATGCTGCGCCAATCACAAAACGGTTTCAGTCTTGATTCTTTTCTCTAGTCCACTTGATCATGGTCTCTGGAGAGCGATAGAGGAAGATGAGTTTGGAGTAAAGCTCTTCCTCCTGCTCCAGTTCTCCGGTTTCCCGCACTAGGAAAATGTCCATGCATAGTTTGAGGATGCGATCCACACATGGCAGTTCCTCAAACATGATGGAGTGAGAGATCTCGCTGAAAAAGCCTCGTACAAATTTGCCAATGACCAAAACCACCGACACATAGAGACCCATGATCCTGAAGGAGGAGAAGAGAAGTATTTGCAAGAATTTAGAGGAATATTCTGGAACATATAACACTCATACAATCAAGAAATCAAATGTTTTACAATTGGGTTTACAGTGAATACAGTAATAGCCTGCACTGAATCTCATGAAAGGAAAAAAGGCTGTGTACCCGTATCCTGCTAGAAAGCCCAAACTTGGAGGGCTAACTTTGTCGTTAAAGATGACCATAGGTAGGACGTCACAGGACCCCTTGCAGTCCGCAATGCTGATGTCCCACCACTCCTGAGCTCCAGTGGTATTCACAGAGGCTTCTCTCATCAGAGACAAAGTCACATCTTGATATCCCTCCTCATCACCTGCCAGGACAAAATAGCCAGAATAACATTTCACCTTTTCCCTGCGTGGTGGAATATGTGGTGGAATGTATAGATGTTGATTCCACCCTGTTATGCCACATTCTGCTGTTATGAAAATGGCAACTAATTCATTATATAACAAAATTGGCAACACTTTACAATAAGGTCCCATTAGTTAATGTTAGTTAAGACATTACCTAACGTTAACCAACAATCAATCTATCAATCAATGAATCTATCTATCTATCAATCAATGAATCTACACTGAACAAAATTATAAACGCAACACTTTTGTTTTTGCCCCCATTTTTCATGAGCTGAAGTCAAAGATCTAAGACTTTTTCTATGTATGTAAAAGGCCTATTTCTCTCAAATATTGTTCACAAATCTGTCTAAATCTGTGTTAGTGAGCACTTCTCCTTTGCCAAGATAATCCATCCACCTCACAGGTGAGGCATATCAAGATGCTGATTAGACAGAATGATTATTGCACAGGTGTGCCTTAGGCTGGCCACAATAAAAGGCCACACAATAAAAGGCAGTTTTATCACACAGCACAATGCCACAGACATGCAAGTTTTGAGGGAGCGTGCAATTGGCATACTGACTGCAGGAATGTCCCAAAAACAAAAGTGTTGCGTTTATAATTTTGTTCAGTGTATCTATCAATCAATGAATCTATCCATCCATCCAGATCTGACTATCTATCTATCTAATATATAAAATTATGTATGATAGACCAAGGAAGATTTGGATATTTAAATTTTAATGTGCATATGGATATTTAAGTTTTGATGTACATTTGAAGAATATTTAAGTTGGATGTACATACAGTATATGATGTTACACATTGTTATCAGTATAAATTAATATTCACTATGTCTCAAACAGGGTGGAAATCCCTCACAATTCATTGGAAACAAATTGGGGGAAATTCACTAAGAATGTATTGTGCCTGACTAAAACACTAAAGAGATGTTTGAATCCTTTTTACCATCATACAGCTGGTTGACAGGTTTGGCTTCAGCTCCAGTAGGTGCTCTGATGTAGTTAGGAAACATGTGCGGCACATGCCTACGAGAGAATTACAGAGATGATCAAAATCAGAGTGAGTCCAAAAACAAGGCCGTAAACATGTCTTAAACACTGGGGGAAATTATTAAGAAATAGAACAATGAACTATACACTTTTATTTGTATACAGTACCTAATATGTTGAAAATGCAAAACGTTTCATGTCACATTCAGTTAGGAATTACATGAATCACATGAATTATACCATATTTTCAATTAAAAACATCAATATCTTGGATGGTACTGCCGGTTGTTTAACATTTCTATCATAAAACAGTTGTCAAATATTAAATGTTTCATCACTTCCAACTTACCACGCTCTCTTTCAACATTAAAACTGACGCTTCACAATGGAATTCAGGCTCTGCTTCTGTTAACTCTAAACCCCGCCTACTTTGATTTGAGTGGCCATCTCAATCATTTTTACATTGATGAGCGTTGTTAGACCTCTGAGGCAGACCAGCTTAAAAATTTTACTTTTAAACCTTTTTGTCATCCTAACAACAAACAGAGCATTACGGAGTGCCAGGGGCGGCGCCAGAGAATTTTGAATGCAGGTGCTGAGGGGGCGCTAGATCTTTGACAGGGGAAGCTGGGCAATTACTAATAATAATACTAATAATAAACAAAAAAATGTGTGGGGGTGCTATGGGGGTGGTTTGGTCTTTCTTGGGGGTGCTGAAGCACCTGCTAGCCCCTCCTTAGCGCTGCCCATGCGGAGTGCAGCAGAGCAGTGCAAGAATTTTAAATATTGGGTGGGGGAAATTTGGCCATTTCTAATTATTGGGGGGGAAATTCTCTCTGTCTATGGTGGTTACATCCCTGTGCAAAATAGACACTTGCTAAATAAGAGTAAGGGACGTAAGAATTATTATGATAACTGCAAAGTTTTAATAATCATTCTAAATGTATGAGAATCAGAAAGTCCACACTAAAACAGTAACGACACAGAGGAACGTTATCGGTGGAATCACTTTCAGATTGCAGGACAGCATATATATAGTCTGGAAATGCATGGTTAAATTATTTTTATTAGTGACAACGTTTGATTTGGGAGCTAGGTTATGTGGATGAAACTAATTCTAGATGATTTTGGATGGATTCTATCAAATGTGGCCTACTTCGCTACAGATGAGACCTGGATGGTAGTTGAACACTTGAACACGTTTAAACAATTGTTTACTTTCTTCCCCTTTGCGAGTAATTTTCCCTTTTTAAGAAGGTTGAGAAAAATGTGCGTTCCCTTCGCCATAAATGCGATGAGCTGCACCGTATAGCAGTGAAAAATAATTCAGCTGTTGTTGCCGAGACTTGGTAAATGTTGATATTCCAGATTCGTCTGTAAATTTTCTTGGATATACACTGCATCAGTGGGATCGTGAGGGCATTATGAGATAAGGACATGACTGCAGCCGGCAATGAGGCCGAAACCAGCACAGCCAGTGCAAGAAGGCTTTGGCTTTTTAATTTTACTTAACATTATTTTATTTATCCATTACACTGAAGAGACCTTTTTGAAGGATATTGTTTTTTTGTTATGTAATTTTGAGGTGTTTATTTTGGTTTTAGAAAATAAATGTGATTGCTCTTCTCACAAATCAACTCTTTTCGTGTTTTTGTTTCATGCTTTCTGTGCCTTGCCCTGGACTTGTATGTCACTTCCTGTCTCCTGTGGTGTTTGTAGTCCGTTTGCTCATTGGTTCCACCTTGATTAGTCTCCGCAGGTGTGTCTTGTTATCTTGTTAAGCTTGTTAGCCCCGTGTGTATATATATAGCCCTAGTTTTTTTTTTAGTTCCTTGTGAGTTGTCGAATGTAAAGGTGCCATAGAATGGAAAACTGTATTTACCTTGGCATAGTTGAATAATAACAGTTCCGTACATGAAAATGACATACCGTGAGCCTCAAACACCATTGTTTCCTCCTCCTTATGTAAATCTCGTGCATGCAAAAGACCACTGAAAAATTGGCGAATCAGAACATAACACCAACTGTGACGTTACAGTCGGGATCACTAATAGTTACGCCCCCAACATTTGCATATACCCGCCCATGTTCTATGCCAGCCGCCAGCCGAACCTGCACAGCCGAATCATCAGAAGTTCTGCGGGTATTTTGAAGAAACAAGCGAGGATAATAGCGAAAATGGCAGATCATGGAAATAAATGTTATGTTCCAGGCTGTGCAGGGATGGGTTGGTGTCTGTATTCAGTGTATTCAGAAAAACAAATAACACGCATTCTAATAAAATAACGTGAGCCACTAAAGGGACATGGTTAGCTTGGTTAGCTGCGTAGCCTGTTACATTGAGCACGTGTGATCGCAAATCTCGAAAGTGAAAGTAAAAAGCGATCGTACATTATGCAGCTC
>NW_015653601.1:204806-226376 GCF_001515625.1 Sinocyclocheilus rhinocerous
GATTGTCATGCGTATCTTTCAGTGAAGCACGGTTCTGTGATCAGCAGTAAATCTCCATCCAAAGGCCAGAGGGCGCTCTCGCGCTGAAACTCCAAATACGCCTCGCAGAAGAAACCCAGGAAATCGCTGCAGCTGAATAAACAGACGATTCAACTGATTTCATTGATTCAACGTGACTAATAAACACACAACTACGGCAATATATGGTTTATCTGAGTTCTTATTATTATAATTTTCATTAAAATAAAGTACCGTATTGGCCCGAATATAAGATGACCCTGATTATAAGACGACCCCCCCTTTTTCCAGATGTACCTTTTGGAAAAAGGCTTTTTAAAAACCAAATCTTGTTTTTTCTCAGTAAAACACATTTTGTCTTCAATTATTTTCACAGTGCATTTTTTTCCTATTTTAATTTTTGTTTTGAACGTATGGTAAAAACTGGTAAAATGTACCAACAATCACATTTAAAAAATATACACTTTTTGATATACCATTAAAAAAAAACAAAAAAAGAGGTAGCCCATCTGAATTAGGACATTTAGGCTATCCATCTAATAGTAGCCTACCAAAATCTTATTAACAGTAGAAGTTAAATCTTACTGTAGTCTTCAAATCTGGGTACTGTCTTACGTTTTAAAATCACAAAGGGAGTTTGGTGCCATCAGGCTAACGTGACAGTCACGACTCATGCAGCTGTAAGGTTTTCTTTTTCTTTTGTTTTTACTCGCGATCTTTACAACACGCATTACATTACGTATTTCATGGCACACTCGTTTTATGCGTATTTGGCGCCACCTATTGTTGTAGGTGTATTATTGACATGTCAAAGTCTAGACCCTGAATATAAGACGACCGCGTTTTTTCAGATGTATTTCCAAGAAAAAAACATTGTCTTATATTCGGGTCAATACGGTAATAGTAATAATATTTTTTAGGAATCTCATACAACCAAGGTATTTTTTAAATTAATTTATACAGTTCTGTTGTGCAGCATCTTGCTTGACAGTGAAAATGCAATGTTTTGTTGTAAATTAATTTATTTTGTTTATAATAAAATAAATGTTGAAGTTTTATTAATTCATTTCATTAGACACCATTTTTTATGATAAATTTGTATTGAATCCTATAACACGGAAACTTGAAAAAAAAAATGGATAAAAGGATTAAGGGGAAAATATAATGGATTTCATGGGGCCCTAAATTAAAAGGTATCTTACTCTGAATATTGTGAATAAATATAGATATTGTATGAAAATTTTTTTTTATATATTGTGATAATATTTTTAGCCATATCACCCAGCCCTAAATACATACTTCATCTATTTATGTACATTTTGAAATGGGAACTTAAAGGTGCCATAGAATGGAAAACTGTATTTACCTTGGCATAGTTGAATAATAACAGTTCTGTACATGGAAATGACATACCGTGAGCCTCAAACACCATTGTTTCCTCCTCCTTATGTAAATCTCGTGCATGCAAAAGACCACTGAAAAATAGGCGAATCAGAACATAACACCGACTGTGACGTTACAGTTGGGATCACTAATAGTTACGCCCCCCAACATTTGCATATACCCGCCCATGTTCTATGCCAGCCGCCAGCCGAACCTGCACAGGCGATTCATCAGAAGTTCTGCAGGTATTGTGAAGAAACAAGCGAGGATAATAGCGAAAATGGCAGATCATGGAAATAAATGTTATGTTCCAGGCTGTGCAGGGGATGTGATGTGCAGGGATGTTTTGGTGTATGTATTCAGAAAGGCACGGAAAACAAATAACACGCGTTCTAATAAAATAACGCGAGCCATTAAAGGGACATGGTTAGCTGCTTGCTAATGGTAGCCTGTTACATTGAGCACGTGTGATCGCAAATCTCGAAAGTGAAAGTAAAAAGCGATCCTGCATTATGCAGCTCCCTGATGCCCGCATTTTATATACAGTATAATTACCCAACGATATAACTGCGAGAGACAGTATTAAAATATATATTTTCACTGTGTTTCCTTCCTGCTGTGTGAGATATTGAAATGAGCTGCACTGTGAAACAGCCAATCAGAGCAGAGATCAACATTGAGCCGCACTGTGAAACAGTCAATCAGAGCAGAGCTCAACATTATTATTCATGACCCTTCCAAATAAGGTAAAAACAGACCATTTCATTCTAGGGAGAAATCCTAGGGTTGTAAATGGACATGTAAAACCGTTTCTGGAGATTTTTTGCCCTTACCTAAGCCACCTGAGCACCACTGACAAGCATCTGATCTTGTCAAATGTGTGGTAAGTACTGCCGCTGTAGTTTACACAGAGCACGTGCGAACGCAAATCTCGAAAGTGAAAGTAAAAGTAAAAAGTGATCATGCATTCGCATATCCCCGCATATTAATAGTGGCTCCCTGATGCCCGCATTTTATATACAGTATAATTACCCAACGATATAACTGCGAGAGACAGTATTGAAATATATATTTTCCCTGTGTTTCCTTCCTGCTGTGTGAGCTACTGAAATGAGCCACACTGTGAAACAGCCAATCAGAGCAGAGCTCAACTTTATTATTCATGACCCTTCCAAATAAGGTAAAAACAGACCATTTCATTCTAGGGACAAATCCTAGGGTTGTAAATGGACATGTAAAACCGTTTCTGGAGATTTGTTGCCCTTACCTAAGCCACATACCTTCTATGTAGATATCAGAGAACAATTTAAAATATTGTATCAATGCATTTTATGGCACCTTTAAATACCTGCACATAGATCCTTGCCTCTGCCTTTTCCCCCAGCTTCTCCACAACATTAGTTTTTCACTGGCATGTCTCTTTGATGAGTGCATTTTTTGAGCCTATATTTAGTATAAGTAAAATACTTAAGTACTGTTAAAATCAGATACTCTAAGACTTTTACTCAAGTTGTTTTGGAATTGGTGACTTGTAACATGTAGTGGAGTAATTTTCACTGTAAGGTATCTGTACTTTTACTCAAGTATGGTTTTTAGGTACTCTTTACACCTCTGCTACACAATACTTGTATGTTTGCCTTAGGAACATTGAATGTAACTACCAGCAAGCTGCAATTGTCATACTTGGAGACACATAGGTACAAGTCTGAAACCATGTGTAACAGACATAGACTGAAACAGGTAGTGTCAGGAGCATCAAGAAACGCCAATCAACTTGACTCAATTTTTACCAACATTTCATTTATGTATGAGTCACCTGAGCACTTGCCCCCTGTTGGCTCTTCTGACCATCAGACCTTCATGATGAATGCTGGTAAATGGCATTCTAAGGCCCAATCCCAATTCTACCCCTTAGCCCTTCCCCTTTCCCTTACCCCTCCATTTTGCGCATTCACGTGAAGGGGCAGAGGTGTCTCGATTCTCTTTTGGTTGGAGGGATAGGGGGAGGGGAAGGGACAGATAGCCCTTCAAACGAAGATTTTTCGGGATCACACTTCACACGAAGGGGAATGAATTATCTCAGCGTAAACCGGCTTCAGCGGCAACATGGAGTTTACTTCAAAAACAGCGATTTTATCCTCTTGTTGCTGGAAAATATAATGTAGCAATTCAGTATTTAAACTTTTATTAATAAAAGTCGTGGGGCAGCGTTGACAAGTTTCTTTGCTCCTGGATGAGTGAACTGCGCGATATCTGATGTGTGTGTGTGTGTGTCTGTAAGCAGCGCATTAATATAGAACGGTAATTAAAGGCTCTAATGCACACACCAGTACACCAGTATAGGTGTGTGTATTGTAGGAGCTAGATGACGTATGATGATGTGTGACGTATAGTAGTGGTGTCACAATTCTTATGGGATTAGTTTCACCCCTACCCCTTGACACTTTGTTTAAAGGGACAAGGGGAAGGGGTAGGCGGAGGGGTAGGGGAAGGGGAAGGGGAAGGGGAAGGGGTATAAAATAGAATTGGGATTGGGCTTAAGTCCATTCAACACATCTTCTGCAGAAAATGTACTCCTGAGACAAACAGACAACTGGGCCTTCTCATGAATAGTACTTTTCTCACATTTATGAGGCTACTGACCCTGAGGTTAAGGTTAGTGCCTTTACTTCCACTATTATGTCTATTCTGGACAAAAATGTTCCATTTAAGAAAGTTTCAATTACTACAAATGACAAGACATACCATACAAATTAAAGATTTAATAAAAGCGAGACAACGTGCATTCTGCTCTGGTAACAAAACTCATTATACAAATTAAAAATCTGTTGTTGCCAAAAAAAATTAAGACAGCAATGATTCAATATTACAAGAACAAGGTGGAGGAACTACGCTGCACCAAGCCAAAGCAGTGGTTTAAGTCTGTAAAGGCATTAATGGGGATGGAAGAAGACAGGAGAGATGTGAGGTCTCAGGATTATAACATCTTGCAAAATGAGTGTGACACTTTGGCTAAGCATTTTGCTTCCGTATGGGATCAAGTTATCCACACTTCTCCTCTGAGGAAGATGTTGTCCATAAGCTGTCAGATGGTCGAATACCTCCTCTGAGTATTGGGCAGGTTAAAGCTAGACTCTGCAAAGTGAATGCCGTGAAAGCTGGTCCTGATTGCATTCCTCCGTGGGTCTTAAAGACCTTTCATGAAGAACTGGCACCTGTGTTATGTGATATCTTTAACACATGCATTCAACATAACTTTTTTTCCAAATCAATGGAAGGAGGCTATGGTTAAAGCTATTCCAAAAAAAAATATCAAAACCCAGTTTTCCAGCAGATTACCTCCAGATTTCATTAATCAGCTGTGTTGGAAAAGTGTATGAAGCAATCCTCAGAGATGCCATTCTGGACAATCTGGAGGATACAGTCACCAAGATTGCTCCATCACAACATGGCTTCATGGCGAACAGATCAACTGACAGTGCTCTGAATCAGAACCTACAATATGGCATGAAGCACTTAATAACAATCCCAAAATGGACATTCATGCTGTTTTTGTTGATTTTACTCGAGCTTTTGACACAACTTGTCAGTTACTTTATGCTCTGTCTGATATGCATGTCCGGCGCCCCTTTGGCAAGGCAAGGCAAGTTTATTTATATAGCACATTTCATACACAATGGTAATTCAAAGTGCTTTACATAAAATAAAATAAAATAATAATAAAAAAAATAATCACAACAATAAAACAAGGAATTAAAAAACTTTGAAAATGATTTAACAATTGATTTAAGAGGTTTAAAATGAATTTAAAACAGTTAAAAATAGGAAATCCGCAGATTAGATAAGTCAGCCGTACGGCTTAAGAAGATCTTAGACTTTCTATCACGTGATAAAACAGAAATAGAGAAAGCTACAGACGCACTGGTTTCCCGCTTGTTCTGTAAACATTTGTGAATGTTGCTGCTATTATAGCGGGGACCCGACACATATCACTGAGAGCTGCTATCAGTTGTTTTTGGTTCACCTACAGCAGATGGAGGGTTTGGGCCCTGGCGTTGTGGCAGCGGCCAGAGAGCTCTCACAGAAGGAGGAAGACAAGCTGGGGCCACAGGCTTTGATGGTTGTGGGGCCCGCCGTTTTTTAGTTGATATCTGGGGGCTTGCAGCAAAAGAGTGGGAAAGTTTGGTCCCAGCATAAACCAGTTCCTCCATTTTCTGTGAGAAGCTTAGAAGTGGAGATGCTGGAGAGAGGGATAATGTGTCTGGTGAGCGGGGCTGTGGCTCTGGTGTTTCCGGTGGCTGAAATATGTTGTCCTGGCTTACCTGGCTGTTTTCCAGAAAGTTGTCCTTGGGTGCTGAGTCTTGAAGCTGTTCTGATACGTCACAGTCTGTCTGTGATGAGCTCTGTGGGCAGGGCTCAGCCGGGATGTTGTCCATGAGCAGTGCTTGTTGTGGCTGCGTGGTGCTCTGAGCTGAAAGCCGCTGTCTGCTCGACCTTGAGCGTCTGTTAGTAGCGATGTTAGCTGCTGGCTGATCCGATCCATGTTTAATCACATTTGGGGATTCCTCACCCGCATTCATTAATGCTTCAAATCTGTTCTCAAGACGTATAGGGGGTGGTAGAATACCAGTATTCACAAGCCTTGTCATAGCCTAATCTGGGGTAGAGGATGCTACGGCAGCAATACAAGAAACTCATGACAATCTGATGTTTCTACTGCCTTTGGGTCTCGCTCCCTGTTTGTGCCATCGATTAGTGTGAAAATCAGTTTCGGCTTGTTCCTCTACACTTGGTATAAACGGTTGAGATTTACTAGATTCATGGGACTCACCGGCTGTATGCTGAGGGGGTCCGTGACGACAACGTCCGAACGGTAGCGAAGCCGGAAGCAGATTTTTGGCTCATTGTCAGGAGCTATCTGAGTAACAGAGCGCAAAAGGTGAAGTGGGGTCCCTGTGTGTGCAACTCTTATCCAATTCCAGCTGGTGTTCCCCAGGGGGACTTTTATCCCCTCTACTTTTTGTCATCTGTATAAACAGCTTGGATTTACATCTGCACCCGTCTATAATTCCTGTGAAATATGCTGATGATCTAACAATCACTGAGCTTCTACCTGGCCTAACTCAGAAGGCCTTGGACTCAGTGGCAGAGTGGGGACAGGAATTCTCATTTGCAATGAGTGGAGCTAAGACAATAGATATGGTAATTAGTGTCAGGAGAGATGATCATATCCCCTCTCCTTCTTCTCCAGTAATTTTGAGACAAGTAATCAGCAGAGTCTCCACTCCAACTGCTTGGAGTTCAAATAACATCTGATTTGTCATGGGATGC
This sequence comes from Sinocyclocheilus rhinocerous, assembly GCF_001515625.1. NCBI lineage: Eukaryota > Metazoa > Chordata > Actinopteri > Cypriniformes > Cyprinidae > Sinocyclocheilus > Sinocyclocheilus rhinocerous. The sequence goes on from NW_015653601.1 coordinate 211,539, forward strand.
ACACATCAAGTATATGATTTCAAAGTCACAGCCAAGAATTTATTATCATAGTGCTGCAAAGAGAGCGGGTCTCCCATGCAATGTTTAATGCAAATATACTTTCATAAGGCCAGTTGTTGAGTATGCAAGCCCAGTATGGGGTGAACTGCTTAAAGGTCTCTCTGATGAGTTGAGAGGGTACAAAAACATTGTTGTCAGATAATAGGTATCCCAACTTCTCTCCCTTCATTAAGTGAAAGGCGTGATGAGGCTACCATACGTACCTTCACTAACATACTTAAGGACAATTTGTCGCCTTTGCACAGCTTTTTGACTGTAGCTCACTTCGTGAATAAGTAGCTTTCTTTTATTCCCCGTGCTTTTGAATTGTTTTATAAATGACCTATTTGTGGTGTTTTGAATGTTATTTGACACATTTTAGGTTGTGCTTCTAGAGAAAAAGTAACTTTTTTTATGCTGCAATAACCTGCCTTGTCAACTTTTAAAATAAAACTAAACTAATGATTTTTTTTCTTTCTAGCTGATGAATGATAAAAATATTGACAGCCAATAAGAATCCAGAATCCACTTGACTTAAAAGAGCTTGAGCATTTAAAGCAACAGACCTTCAGGGTGTGCTTATAATAAAAATAATCGTCCATTAGTGAGGATGCAAATACAGTTATCGGGTTACACTTTAGTTTAGGGACAAGTTCTCACTAGTTGCTTATTAACATGCATATTACTAGCATATTGGCTGTTTATTAATAATTATAAAGCACATATTAATGCCTTATTCAGCATGACCATATTTTAGATCCCTTTTAGATCCCTAGATATTTTAGGTTGTTAGTGCCAATAACTTTATAATGAGCTGCAACCAAGATTTTGTAAGTGATGAGAGTGAACTGAGAGTGAGAGTGTCTATCATGACTTGTGCACCTCACAAATTTTACCTGTGTGAAAAAAATTACCATGAAAAGTGCATCTAGGAGGACTGAAATTTTTTTCCCCATGTAGTCACAAAACTTACACAGGATCCTTCCGGGTGCCCAAAAGCAGCGAGGCCAGGTCCACTCTGACTGGGTTCTTCGGTGACAAACTGATGGAGTGCCTGTCAAAAGTATGTTCCACTGTCCCACCTTTCCCCAGGTCCCTTTCAGACACAAACACATAATGAGCATGAGGTCCTGTACTCTCAACAGAAACAAGTTTAATTCAAAACCACTGTCTTTCTCCATCAAACTGACCTTTGGAAGTTCCAATCCAGACGGAGGGTCATGTCACCTGTGCTGCCAAGCAGCTCCTTTATTAGCTCCTGTCTGCTCGGTGGGCTGATCCGCCACACTGACCCTGAGCTGCCCTCAATGTTGGCTGTGACAATATCTTCATAGCTGTACATGGTAATAAACTGCATAGCCACCTGTGGACACATTTTAATATTGGACATTAATGTACAAGCTGACTGTTATATCTAGAAAAAGTTACAATGAAGTACAAATGTTGTCATATCCTTTTTCCCTCAACAAAAACCCAGCAGGATATTTCCATTGGCTTTTGGATTATTGCAGAAAATAAGAAAATAAGCTGTGACCAACAAAAGTTTATGATTCTTACAAATTTTGTTCATCATGATAATGAAAGTGAAGTGAAAGTGGCGTATGGTGTCCCATACTCAGAATTTGTGCTCTGCATTTCACCCATCCAAGTGCACACACACACAGCAGTAAGTAATGCACACACACCTGGAGCAGTGGGCAGCCATTGTTGCTGCGGTGCCCAGGGAGCAGTGGGGTTCGGTGCCTTGCTCAAGGGCACCTCAGTCGTGGTATTGAGGGTGGAAGAGAACGTTGTTCATTCACTCCCCCCCACTTACCCCTTTTCCACCAAGGCAGTTTGAGTGCTGGTTCGGAGTCAGAGCCTATTTCAAATCGGTTCTTTGTCTTTCGACACCCAAAGCACCAGCTCCAAACCAGGAAAAGTGGTTCGTAAGTAGCACCAAAACACTGTGTGTCTAGAAGTAAGAACCGCTTGCGTCAGGGGCTGGGGGCGGGGTTACCGTGACCAACAAGATGAACAGAAACTTTTGACCGCCATTTTTGAATTAGCAGCTAAACACGAACAACTTCTGAAAGAGTTTCCCTAAAAGTTTGAGTTAGAATAGTTTGCAAGAGTGTGATTTTAAACACTATGAAGCTGTAAAAGCAGACTTGTGAGCGTAAGAGTTTTCCTTTTTGACATGATGATGTTTAATGCCGCAACAACCTCTGTCATCCCATTTAGCAACCGGCTTTAAAAATGAATTTAATTTCAGAAATTTTGTGTATGTTTCATTTGCTGTCATTAAATTGTATTGTGCACATAATATAATTGTATAACATAATTTCAGACACCCTGTTGTTATCAGTATCACTGGGCAACAGCTATTATTGAGTGGGATATTAATGTGAGAATAAGAGATATTACTGTTGATGTCCACTTACAGCATTTTTTCCAAACAGATTGGAAAGATGATTGTAGTCCTGCTCAGTGAAAGGCTGGATGGACTGCTGCTGCACACTCATTGTGAATAAAGGCTGCATGAAGACACATGAATCAAATCTCAAATGTAAACTCCCGAATGATCAAAGTATTAAACACTCATAGAAATATTACAATTGTATTTTACCTCATAACCGCCAAGCTTGACTGTGACAGTGACATCAACAGGATGGTTAACCACACCCACTACAGATTTAACTAGTGAAATGAAGAGTAGTGGGAACCAAATGATGCAAATGAGGAAAAGAATGATAATGCCGCCCATTCCATACTTGACGATCTTCTTTTTCTTTTGCCCTTTTGGTTGTGGATATTTCTGCAGAGACAAAGTTTAAGCCCTAAAGTAAGATTATGTACACATCAGAATCAAATGATGAAGATATGACAATTTCCATGAATAAGGTACAAAACCTAGAAGTCGAAAATAGTGATCAACCTCAGGTAATCAAATAACATATTATATAAGCCATGAGATTTGCCATTTTTGCAACCCTTTTAACAAAATGTGGGACATGTCTGAATATGGTTTAAAGCACTGAACTGTGAAATTCTTAAAAAAAAATATTTAATGGTAGATTAACTTTATTTCAAATAATAGTTTATTAAACAGATATATTTAGTCAGTAGTAATGGGACATCGATGTATATTCTGTCTGGAAATTGCCACAAACATTCACTGTTTATCTAGGTTCATATGACCATATATACACCTGAATAACAAATGAAAAACTAATCCAAAATTTGAGGTATGGGGGGAAATTTTTTAGCATGCCAAAGAGGACCTTCTACCTTTTCTGTCTCTCGGCTGCACTTGATGATGAAGATATTAGCGTAGATGTCCTCTACACACATCCAGTTAGAGAGAGACAGTGTTGTATCTGTCCAAACCCAGTCCATCACTGCTCGAAGCTCAACTAAAAACGGAACGAGGCGGAACCTGAGGAAACAGATGAATTACATTTAAGCCTAATCTAAAATATTGGTGGTTATTATATCATCCTATTAGTAAATAAACTTTTGAAGAAGACACTGAAAAATGAAGAAAAAGAAGTATCCACCCTTGGAAAAGGAAGAGGTTGAGGTGATTGAATTTCTTGGTCAGGAAGTTTCCAAGGATTCGTGTAGGGTAGCCACAACGGATCTGATACGCTGACAAAGTGAAGTAGATGCACTTGAAAAAATACCAGAGCTGGGCCACTGAGTTATGATTGAACATCCTGTGAAAATAAAGAAAAATGATATACTCCTTGAAAAATATCTTGATTTTGATTTTTGATGATTGCAAAGTCAATCATCTGTGAATATTCTCCGATACTCAAACTGCATCTGAACACAGTCCCTTACCTCTCAGTGACAGCAGGAAGGATGAAGAACATCCACAGGTGGATACCGAAAACCAGTATAACCTGGAAGATGAGCTTTCCCAAGATGCTCTTCCGCAAGTAAAGTGCACGGTCAATGATCATGGTGCTGAACTGAATGAGGAGCATGACTAGAAACGCCTCGGGGACCTGGTCCTCAGACAGAGAGGAGGCTATGTCTGCCGCCGCCGAGTATTTCTGAGACAGAGCAAACATTTCACATTTAAATGGTTCTCAACTGGTTTCAAGTCAACAAGTCTATTTAATTTGGTATCCTAAATGCAGTTGCATAATCTTATTATTTGCATTTAGAGTTCATGTTTTAACTTAGAACAGAACAGACTCAACACAGTGCTTGAGAAGGATTTGTTCCAAATCATGCCAAATTATGCAATTCCAAATGCAAATCCTGTAGGCATTCCTTTAAGATTTTTTGACTAAAGATGTAAGATTTTCTTTACTCACTCCAAAAGCCCAGAAACCAAAGATGATGATGATAAAATCCACCACATCAGTAAGAAACATAAGAGCGTAGACATCAGTAGCTGCCCGATACTCTGCATGAAGGATGTTCTGGAAGAATCCACAGGTTGGCTTATAGACATTCTTGACTCTGCACAGATGAAAAAACACCACAAGATTAAATGAAAAACAGTCAAACCCAAAATATCTTATTATTTCACATCATGAATTCCACTACAAGATGAGCAGGGACCTGTGAATCAGCAGGGAACTGGTGATACAACATTGTGTCAATTTCTGGATCATGATATGTTATATACCAATATTATGTGTAGTTCTTTTTAAGTTCAGTGTATGGGTATTCAAAATATACATTTCAATATTTTCTGCAATGGACTTTGCACAATTATTTTCTTATCTTGTGCACAGTTTGGATTTTGATGGAATAAAAATAATAGTGACTTTACAATAAGGTTCTATTTGTTAACATTAGTTAACTACATTAGCTAACATGAATTAATGAAAAATACTTCTAAAGCATTTATTAATCTCAGTTCATTTCAACATTTACTAATACGTTACTAAGATCAAAAGTTGTCTATGTTAATTTTATTTAATGGACTTGAGCTAACATGAACAGTTGTATTTTTAACAGAGATCATTAACAAAGATAATAAATATAGTAACAAACATATTGTTCATTGTTAATGTTAGTTAATGCATTAACTAATGGGACCTTATTGTAAAGCGTTACCAAAATAACTGAGTGTGTGCTGACCAATGCCACAGTACACTTTGCCTTCTCGTAGCTTTGCTATGAATGGTGATCTACATTTTTTATATTAATGTGGAAAAACAAGTAAAATATTGCAACGGTGCAATACACAACAACACAATTTGTTTAATTCCATCCTGGAAAATCCAGCTAACTGGTCCAATCTGATCATTTATGATCATTAGATGATCTAGACGATTTATCAGGGCTGACAGACCATCATCAAACCAACTAGACTTTGATAAGCTGCAATGATCTAGTCTTTCCTGCTGGCTTGAGACAAAAGCAATAAGAATCTTACATGGATAAGAAAAGTCCTTTGAGTTTTCCTCCAATAGCATTCAATAGTTTTTTACTGGTGTCCACGCTGCATTTCTTTGACTTATTTTTCTTCTTCTTCTTAGGTTCTTTCTGTCTAGTGTCTGTGAGAGGATAGTTTATGTACATGTCAAAATAACACTACACATAATAGGTACAGGTACAGGTACAGGTAACTCTACAATCTTATAGACATAATTTAGGTATATTAAAGGGGTCATATGATGCGATTTCAAGTTTTCCTTTCTCTTTGGAGTGTATGACCCCTTTAAATATATACTTATATCCTGTAATCATAATCATATCCAACAGACCTTCTTCTGACTGTTTTTTCTTGCGGAAGCGAAGGAAACGACTCTTCTTCTTTCCACCCTCCTTCACTGTATCAAGGGTTTCTGTGGTATTTGTTTGTATGTCGGTTTCTGGGTCAGTCTGTAATTCAGCATCGGTCGGTGTTTCTGTCGATGGTGTCATTGACAGCACATTCGTGTCGGGCTCTGCCTGTGCTCGGCTGTCCTCTTCATCTGAGAGCTGAAAGACATTCTCATCTCTTTCATTCTTGCTCTTCTCCGCAGATGAAAGATTGCTCCTCTCTTCCAGAGGGCCGTCCCAGAGACCATAACGCTGAGAGAGTCAAAATGAAAAACGTTGAATCACGAACAAACTAGATGCCAAGTCCTAATATAAGACAAATGGTGTTTGTAGATTGTAAATCTTCACAGAAACTACACCGTCATGGTATAGCAAGATTGATTATGAATTCCATATAGAATGCCTTGATGTGTCAACATTGGATTTTATTTTTAAATTAGGCATGCAAAGGTAACTGCCATACCAATGCAAATCTTTTGAATTGGAAGAGATTTAAATAGAAACAATGAATGTTTTAACTCAGCTTTTAAGATGGTACGCATCTGAAATTTTTAACTAGTCTAGGCTTGTTTTTTTTTGTTTTTTTGAGCAGGCCAGACAGAATACCTGGAGAAGTGACCGGTGAAAGAAGAGGGCCAATAGCTGGAGCAAATCATAACGGATGTAGTTGTCAGTTTTCTCCAGGCCCAGGATGCGAGGAGGGAAGAACGGCTTGTCCTCATTTAACTTCAGCTCATACTCCGTATTCCACGGGAAGAAGCCAAACTGAAACAGGTATTTGACCACCACCATGACCTGCGGGAAACACAGGCCAGAGACACACAATAAGTTATTATTGTTCCACCCGTAACTGTTTTGCAAAGTTTTAAAGCTTTCAAAAGAATGTCCCTTTTATATAGAAAAGCATGTTCTGCTGTAAACAATAGGTCATAGCTTAACCCTTTAAAGCCTAATGTACCATATTTGATACACAAGGACCTCTAAATGATCATAACATGATCAAAACTTTGCTGAAAAAACGTTGTACACAATCGTCTACATGCCTTCTGTCATCTGATTGATAGTTTATACTTTTTTGAGCAGGTAAAAGGCCTTTTAGTGTAATTCTAAAAACCCTTCAACCCCTTCAGGTTGTGGTACATGTGTCTTTTTGCAGTGAAATCTTTGTAGATTTTTCTAAAGTAAACGTTAGAATAACTTTTATATTGTTAGTAGCATTTCAAGATGAACACTTACTGGACTGAAGAACCTTAAGAAAAATTGACTATCCATACATTCAAAACAACTATATATACAGGTGCATCTCAATAAATTAGAATGTCGTGGAAAAGTTCATTTATTTCAGTAATTCAACTCAAATTGTGAAACTCGTGTATTAAATAAATTCAATGCACACAGACTGAAGTAGTTTAAGTCTTTAGTTCTTTTAGTTGTGATGATTTTGGCTCACATACAGGGTTAATGCAGTGAAGCTGTTTTTGAAACATAGCAGTTGGTTTATTTATGGCCCAAGGTGGTCTACCAGCCTTAATCAACTTGACCAAAATAGTCCACTAGGTTAACCTCAGTCCCACTAGCTGGTGGTCCGAATAGTCACCAGCACCAGCATGAGCCAGCTAGTTTTTAAACCTAACCTCCCGAAGCATGATTTGACAATAGAATAGAAATAAAAATTTCATGAAAAAAATGTTTACTTTTTAAAGGTAGTTAAAATAGTGTTTTATATATATTGTATAAAATAAACTAAAAAGCATTATCATGAACACAATATAATGATAATATAATGAGCATTATATTAACATTTTAATTATTTTTTTTGTATTATGTGAAACATATGCGAACTGTGCTGGCAAAATGAGTCACAATGAGCAAATTTACAAAAATTAGTTATTTTTATTTTTATTCTCCATTAAAAGACTTTCAGAATGATGTATGATTTGTTGGAATCGGATGAAAAATGACTGAGTTACACCTGTTTTATGTCCATAGAGTCAGTAAAGTCAGTTTTCAGAAAAAACGAGTTAAAGTTTTCTGAAGGTTCCAAAGCAAAATCACAGAGCAACGTTGCATTTTTTCCCCCACTTCTTTTCTTAATAATTGCTATATTAATAATCACAATATAGCTATTTTTTATTTTATCTTTGTTATTATAAATAAGAAAATATGCACAAAAAAAACAGTAGAACAAATATAAGAAAGAAACAAATAATGCATTACCTTTTTCATTTTACATCTAAACAAAAGTATTCAAGTAAGAATCCCTTTAGTGTGTTCATTACAAATAAATTATTAAAACTACTAAAGCAGTTCAATCAAGAACAGCAAGTTGATTCCCTATTTTCTTTTATTGTTAGATTAACATTAATGAGACGGCCTATATATTAAGACCGACTGTAATGCACAGATCTAATATAATGTTACACATCAGATGCTTTCCTCCAACAGTTCCCCGAACGTTCACTTAAGACATACCTGATTATGTTTGCGTGAATACTTAAATACTGTAATTCTGTGTATATTTATCGGGATTGCTTGCTTCGGATGACAGCGTGAGAAACGAGCGGAGAAAAGTTACTCCTCTCAGAAAACATACAAATAAAGGTAATTAAACATCTAAAATTATTATCTGGAGCATTGGGATCGCTAGACGAAGGCTTAATGAACAAATTTTTGTGAAAACCTCAAAAACGATTTTTCACTTTTTTGCCTGTAGCTCAAAATTAGCCTGTGCGCATTCCGGCTCATTTTGCCAGCACGGGTTACATATCTGAATCAAATCACAAAGTCAATTTTACAAAGGTATTTTCCATTCTTCCCACCTCTGTATAGATGATAGCCGTCATCCAGAACCTCTTGGAAGGTCGTGGCACAGACAGCATTGCCCAAAGAAAGACGAGAATTGGCAGCACCAGTGAGATGACAGAGGCTGTCACCAGGTTATTGAGCACGATAATGAAATAACAGACCAGCTCTGAGTGGGCCGCCAGAACATTATAGAGCGCAAAGAGCAGCTTCAGCAGTCGGTTCTGGGACGAGTAGAACTCACGACTCTGTATCAACTCTTCAACACTGAACGGCCTGGAACAGAGAATACAGAGACAATAACTAAACTGCAGAAACATATAGGGTGCCAAAATGGCATTTTACATAAAAATGAAGCCTATTTAATAACATCAATAAACATTTTCTCCATTAATGTAAAGCAAAAAGGTTTTATTTTATTAAAAAGTTTTATTCACATAATGTGAAATGGGAAAAATAAGTGCTGTACAACTTAAAGAAGCTAAGTAGGAAGACATAGTCCTAAACAGATTTTCTTAAAAATATTATTTCTAACTCCAGACATATTTTTTTTTGAGTTTCACCCTTTAATAATGGCAGGAGATCATACAGTCATGTCATACAAAGCATTTGAAAGCAGCACCTCTCTGAAATCAGTTCACTTGCAGTTCTGGAGCGTCGAGGGCGGTGGGTGTGTTGGCTGTAAAAAGGTTCTGTATCAAGCTCTAATGTGAGTTCAGAGGACAGAGTTGTGCTGCTGAAGTCACGGGACTTTGGAAAACCACCCAGTGTCTCCAACTCAACCACACTGCAAAACAAATGGGACATTTGCTCGTAACTGACAGAAACTGAGTCATCCCACACTGAAATAACATTGGTCTAAAATCCTTCCCCACAAAGCTGTATATTAAACATCAAGTACTGTATATTCTAATTAGCTGTGATTGTCCTGTGGCACAGAATGTTTGGTTCCAGCAAATTGCTTGTCATGTCTGGTTAGAGCATGGCATAAAACATTTTTTTTTTTTTTTTTTAAATCTACTAAATCTAACATCCAAAAAGAAATGTTTTATGACACAGCATTGGAAAAAGACTGAGACCACCTTGAAAATCTGGGATTCAAAATTTTATTTAAAATTGGAAATAAACAAAGTTTTGTGATTTTGCAAAGTTATGATAAGACAAGTTAACATTTTAATATGCTGATTTTGTGCTAAATTATTATTGGTGCATCTCATTAATTGTGGTTCTTTATTTTCAATGATAAAATCAGTTTTTGCTGCTTAATATTTTTGTGGAAACTGTGATACATTTTCAGGATTCTTTGATTCTTTTTTAATCTTACATGCACCAAACCTTTGAATTGTAGTGCATCACGGTTTCCACAAAAATATTAAGCAGCAAAAACTCTTTTCAACATTGATATTGTTTCTTGAGCACCAAATCAGCATTTTAATAGGATCATGATGCACTGATTTCGGAAAATTGTCTGCTTGAAAATCATCTTTGCTATCAAAGGAATAAATTACATTTTAAAATATATTGAAATAGAAAACAGTTATTTTAAATTGTAATAATACTTCACAATATTACTGTTTTTACTGTATTTTTGATAATAATAAATCATTTCAGCCTTGGTGAGCATAAGAGACTTTAAAATATTGTGGGAAAAGCTCCTGGAATATTACCAGATCACAAATCAGTTAAGTAAACTGGTGATAGTGACCATTTAAAGTCGTTGTACAAAAGGTCATTTGTATATTACAGATGAGCAAACGCTCTAAAAATGACATTATCCAGATGAAAACATACACTTTTGACAAATTCCTGGTTATGTACACATACTATCCATGTAGGAAACTGGCTGCTGGGCAGGCCAGACTTACTTGACATTACTGTTGAAGCGAACATTGTCTGTGTCAGTTTCATCGAGACATGTCTCAACAGTGAGATTCTCACTGTCCTGTGATATCTGATCATCCATGGGCTCTCTGGAGGGTCTCTGTAGAGGGCACAGAATCCATGAGAACAATGCCAACGACGCATTGGATAATGTTTGAGTGAGTGAGTTACTTACCTGGCTGATGTTGTGAATGAAGAGGTAGCGCTCCTCAGAGAGGACCATGGAAGTGTCTACATACTGCTTAGTGAGCAAGTTAAGCCACATAGTGAATCCGTCCACCATGGCCAAGAAAAGCACCCACAGGAACTTCAGTATGTCCAGAATCCTCTGCACTATATCACGGCCAGTGGCTTGAGATGCTGTAAAATCAGAATGATGCACTGGGATGTCATGTGAAATTCAAGCCTTTGCCCTGTTTTTCAGATGCTTACAGTTAGGTGGTAATACATCTCCATATTTAAAAGGGGCTAGAGTTATTTTCAAATGGCTGTGCCATTAACCTAGATATGTTATTATTTAGGTAGCTAGCTATACACTATATATTTTCATAATTTAACTAACTACAATTAACTGGCTCAGCAAAACTCTCCTCAAACTGTTGCTCTGCCATCAGAGCTAAAAGAGAAAACTGACCAGAAGACGACAGAGTTTGCTTACCTGCATCATCTCCTTCCTCTTGCATCTCCTCCACTTCTTTGGAGTTCCCATCAAAAACTGCTTCACCCTCCTCAGCATCATCTGCTAACCACCGAGAGAAATAGACAACTCAAAATTCATTTGTAAAATGATGAAGTCTGCAGCTGATTGCTTTGTTTCTCTGTCTATGTTTGTACTGCATGTTTCATATGCATATAGGTCAATGTTTAACCTGTAGCCTGAGAGGTTTGTTGTTTCTTTGCTTCCGCTCTCTGCTCTCTCTGCCTCTGCTGACGGTCTTTCAGGGCTTTTTTTGCGCTGGTGACCCAAGCCTGGTATGCCAGCTGTGGAAAACAGTTTATACACTCACACTTTACACACTTATCCCTATAAAAACTGCCTTACCAAATATAGAACAGAGAACAAACTCAATACAAAGCGTGTCACCTGAAAGGCAGTCTGTTGACGAGGCTTCTGTTCCTCCGGAAAGGATTCATCTTCCTCTCCGCTGTCAGACTCAAACATGTAGTATTCCCCAGAATTCAACACTAAAACAAAAACATCATACTCATGCTTAAACTCAGCTCTAGCAGCACTGGAGCACAAAACCAGTCTTAAACAGCTGGGGTATATTTGTAGCAATAGCCAAAAAAACATTGTCTGGGTCAAAATGATTGATTTTTCTTTTATGCCAAAAATCATTAAGATATTAAGTAAAGATCATGTTCCATGAAGATATTTAGTAAATTTCCTACTGTAAATATATTAAAACTTAATTTTTGATTAGTAATATGCATTGCTAAGGACTTCACTTGGACAACTTTAAAGGTGATTTTCTCAATATTTTGATTTTTTTGCACCCTCAGATTCCCGATTTTCAAATAGTTGTATCTCGGCCAAATATTGTCCTATCCTAACAAACCAAACATCAATGGAAAGCTAATTTATTCAGCTTTCAGATGATGTATAAATCTCAATTTCGAAAAATTTACCCTTATGACTGGTTTTGTGGTCCAGGGTCACATATGTCCAAATCCCTCTGATGCATGGTGTCCTCTACAGTGGACCAGGGTCATTAGAGTTAACTAAACCTATAAAAACTAATTTTGTGACTTAAAATAAAAGAAACAATATTTCTAATTTTCTTTAGATTGACGATGTATAAAATAAAAACCAAAAATTAAATATAATTTAAAAAAATTATTTATAACTAATAAAAAGGACAAAAACTCTACTAAATTACTCAAACTTTAAAATAAAAAATAAAGAAATAATAAATCAAAATATAAAAAAAAATACAATAGTTACTAAAAGATACTAAAATAACAATGGAGTGTACAGAACTTTATTATATCTAAACTGAAGACTGCCATCTTCATATGATAAGAAATGATTTGTAGACTCTGGCAGGGCTAAGCTTGATATTCAGTAAGACAGTATAGCAGCTGATTGTGAGCATACCAGTTGCATGGTCCATCCAAGGATACTGCCAACCTTTGGACTTCGATAACTGTCTCTCCTTCTTCTGTTCCTTGGAGCCTGAGAGGTGAAATATGCAAGTAATATTATGACTGATGCACACTCACAAGTAGCTCTGCACAGAATTTTCACTCACAGAAATCCTTTCTGATTTCCATGGAATTTGAACACAATCATTCACAACATACTAAAAATCCCCTTCCTTGTGCATATTTGTTTATTTTAAAAAAGTCATTATTTTCTCACAGTGTCCTAAGCATCCCCTTCCTCTTATTTGTTTATTAAAAGAATACACCAAATAAATAAAAAAAATCATTTTCTCAGTCTCATGCCATTCCATTCATTTAAAATTTACTATCCCAACTGCCAGAGCTCTAGAACTTAATTCACGTAATTCATGCATGTAATATCAAATGACACTGGTTTTTACATCTTGAAAGCGGTGCACTAATATTGCGAAGTGTAAATAAGATTTGAGAGTGATGGCGGAAGAAAAGAACGTCATATAGATCTGATGAGTAATCAAAAAAAATTTGTAAATAGTGATAGAATGTTCATATGTGGGTCAACCAGCATTTTAAATATTCTTGCTAATTTGATAATGCTTTCAGCTACCTACAAGAGTATAATACTCGGTTTAATGCACTTTACTGTATTAAAATCCATTCCATAGAATTCCACAGATTTTTCTACACAATTGGAACCACGACAATTAAGCATAGTTATTTCAAACCACAGCTGATCAAAGCTCTATTAGTTTAAATGGTAATGCATTTGAACCTGACGGCTGCTCCTCTATATCTGACGTTTTACGTCCTTCTTTATATTTCTGCTGTTTGTCACGTATGCGTTTCATCCTGAGGAAAAATAAAGATAGAACATATAGAGTGACTAGAGTTCAGGAAGGACATAGTGAGAGTTTTTGATTGATTTATTGATTATGGTAAAAAAAAAAAGGACAAAGTGTTAACTCACGATTCCTTTAGCTGCTGAATTGACTTCTTCTCTGCCTGCTGATGGAAATGCATGTTCTTTATAATACTGGCTCGGAACAGCTCGAAACCCCTTAATGCACACACACATGAAAAATCAGGTCAGAAAATAAATGTTATATGTTAGAAATACCCTAACTTATTCACTAAATCACTGTTTTTGTTGTATTCCACTCAACTTTGAAAGTCGAAATTTTTGAACTTTTCATACTTTGTAAAGTGCAACACAATGCCAATTGAAGTTAGACTTCAGGATGAAAACCTTTGAATTCACCCTGGCCTAGATGCATTTATTATGCCAAAAAAACAAAAAACAAAACAAAAACATGGCGGCCTCCAGGGAGGTGTACGCAGTTAATGATAAACATTCAAGCTAAAAAAATAATTGCATAATAATAATAATAATAATGAATAAATAATTTGCACAGATGGTATAATTTAACTTGTCTGTTAACAATCGTTCACTTGAAATAAAAATGCTAGCATTGCTATTTTGTTTCTTTATACATCATCTTCAGAGAATCAGACAAGAGAAGACTAGGATTGTAAGTCAGATGTATCAAGTAGGAATTTCTCACACCTGACTTTGAATGGAATGGACAGTGTGAGTTGATCCTCAGCAGGATCAACGCACGCAAAGCTCCGGGTCCTGACAACATTCCTGGGCGTGTACTGAGAGACTGTGCAGTGGAACTCACTGATGTCTTCACAGACATTTTCAACATCTCGCTAAGTCAGGCAGTTGTCCCCACATGCTTCAAAGCTACCACCATCATTCCAGTCCCGAAGAAGCCGTCTCCATCCTGCTTCAATGACTACCGTCCAGTTGCACTTATTCCTATTCTCATGAAGTGCTTTGAAAGGCTAGTCATGCACCACATCAAGTCTGTCCTCCCCCCCTCCCTGGACCCCTTCCAGTTTGCATATCGGTTCAACCGCTCGACCGATGACGCCATTGCCACTGCCCTCCACTCAGCACTCACACATCTGGACAAAAAAGGCTCATACGTCAGAATGCTGTTCATAGACTTCAGTTCAGCATTCAACACAATCATCCCTCAACAGCTCATTCACAAACTGGTCCAGCTGGGGCTCAACACTTCGCTGTGCAACTGGCTGTTGGACTTTCTGACTGGAAGACCTCAGGCAGTACGGGTCGGCAGTAACACATCCAGCACCATCACACTGAACACTGGGGCCCCCCAAGGATGTGTGCTGAGCCCCCTCCTCTTCACTCTG
>NW_015653601.1:226386-234720 GCF_001515625.1 Sinocyclocheilus rhinocerous
GGTACTTCCACTCCCCCCTCCCACTAACACACTGTGACCTGCACCAGTCACTTTGTGCAGCATTGGTCTGCTCACTACCTCATTCAGCATTGAACTGACCTCATTCAACTACTTCTTCTGACAGTTTAAATAAAAAACTGCTCTCTGAGCTTTTTGTCACTTTAATCAGACTAAATAAGTTATTTGCACTACAATCATTATATCTGCACTGTTTGTTTATTTTCACACATCTGCCATGTGCCTTGTGCTACTTTATTTATATTTTTTTACATGTCCTTATTTGGGTATTTGTATAGTTGTATTTTATATTTAATCTGTATTTATCTGTATTTTTATGTTCTACTGTTAGTGTTATCTGTATGCACCAAGGGTCTGAGAGTAACACAATTTCAATTCTCTGTATGTATGTGCTGTACATGTGGAAGAATTGACAATAAAGCAGACTTTGACTTTGAATGCATGACATAACTGCCCCTTCTGATGTGTCCAGCAGGGGGCGAACTTACTGAGAGGCTTGTCGCGCTGATGCTTGAAGATCTACAGATACGTGCACGAAATAAAAACTGAGGAAGACTCTCCTCTGAAGCAGGAGGAAGAAGAAACAGATACTGTCCCAGATAATGCCAGCTTCTTCCACAGGCAGCGAGCATTCTTTATAAAACACTGAATCAGCTGAGGAAGAAACACATACACACAAAAAAGATTACATCTGACTGTACTGTGGTCTGTGATGTGGCTTGTTCTAAGATATTTAAAATGTTGTGCACATGCCCTAGAAACTTGTTTCAAATGGTGGAAAAAAAGGATCTCATCTCATACATGTGAATTTTAAAGACAAGCATTGGCCTGCTGATTCTGTTCATTTAAGAACCATGTTCTCCTTGTTACTACAAACACTTAAACCTTACACAATACCTTACACAGTAAATTAAATTTAAGTCCAGTAAATTTAACTTGTGTTCTGATTGGTCAATTACCACTGTAGCGTCTGGACCAATCAGACACACCATTTTTAATTTGATTTAACAAATCAATTATTCATTAGATTAACAAATAATCACAGACCTCTCACTCAATAAACATGCTGGGTGCTAGGATGTCTGCAAACGACCACAGGCCACTGGTTACCATGGCAACCACGACACCTTTGCCACATCTCATCAGGACATTGTGTATACTATTACGGTTTGTGTATAATGTCTTTTGAATTGTATACAGTTTTATGCATGCTGCTGATTCGCTACACCACACTAAGCAGGCAAATATTTTTATATAATAAATTTCATTACATGATATTTCAGTGTTCAGTGAGAACATAACAGCACATCTATGTCTCTCAAAACACTGCGCTCTCTTTTTATATTAACACAATTTGGAATAATTAATTGCCACCATCTTGTGAGTCCTTACTTAAATATTTTTACTATAGACAAAAACAACGAATTTTGTAGTTTCTATGTAAAATAATGTAACAATGTACTAGTGCTGCCCCCGACTAAAGATTTTTGTACTTGACTAGTAGTCAACTAAACAAGCGTTTAGTCGACTAATCACACGTTTATATTCATTTAATGAATTAAATATATACTGGGGGGTGGAGAACTAAACCATAATGAGCCTTAAATATATAGCCTATTCGGCACTCAAGCGCACACATAAAGACGGCTGCAAAGCACCGGCAAAAATAATGACTATGTGTTGGGAAAACAGCAAGGAGATATTTTAATTATTTATTAATAAACTAGTGCTTTCTCAGTCAGTGAGTCGGCTGCAAAGATGAAGTGGTCGATGCTGACTCGCCATCTCCGCAGTACAGTGGACGCGCCTATAGAGAGAAATACACCTTTCATATGGATTACACAGTCAGAGAGTTTCGAGTTTAATTAGTTCATTTTAAACTAGACATTTCAAGCTTTCTGTAGATATATTTCTCATATCTGTGAGGCAAGCAGCCTATACGCTGAGTTTCGCCGCGCTTGAGTTTTGTGCCGCACTCCAGTGCATGGAGACAGAGATGACAGAAAGCGTGTCCTGTTTGTTTTCTTTATCTTACAAAAGCACGTCTTGTTAATATTGTAAGTGTAAATCTGTATGAGCAAAAATGACTGCGTATTTTGTTTCCACTGTTATCAGGAAAAAAATGCCAGTGATCACACTGGTGCCTCCATGTCATGCAGTAAGATCGCTTAATAGCTTCCACACTCCGCACTAACACTCGGATATGCGCCTAACCTTTAGTCGACTATTAGGGGAACAGCCCTACAATGTACTTGACAACAAAGTGGTACACTGTGGGAACAAAATTTGGGAACCACTGCTCTAGGACAACCCAGAAGTAGTGCAAAACTTACGGTCATAGTAGCCTTTGACTGTGCACACCAGACTGAAGAGCTGAATCACCCAGCAGAAGTTCTTCTGCATCTCCAACACAAACACACAGGCCAGGATCTAAGACAAGAACAGATATGTTCTCTTTGTAGCTGTTTGGCTTAGGATAAGTGAGTCTACTCAATTAAGGACTGCTCACTCACAGACAGGATGTTCTTGGAAATGATCACAGCCACATTGTACATGATCAGACAGTCCCACATGACCAGACGTGTACGTGATGGCTTGATCAGCAGCCGTGTGCCGAAGAGCAGGAAGAAGAAGCAGGCCATAAGATACCCCAACCCAAACACACTGATCCGCGTGGCTCCAGTCACAAACACCACCGACAGCACAAACCAGAACATGTACCGGAACACCAGGACCTTTGCCATGTCCAGATAGGACCTACAGTACATAGAGAGAAGCACACAGATGCTATTTTTAATAGAATAAATGAATGAAGAAAATAGTTCCTAAAAATTATAAAATATAACAGCTTAGTTGTAATCAGAGCTGGTGCCAGAGCAAGGGGGGTTCGGGTGGTGAGCATGCAATCTGCAATCGCGTGCAGTCGCTTGTCTAAAAATGTACCAAGATGTAGTTGAACTGTTTCTTTATCTAAACAGATTTGGAGAAGTTTAGCATTACATCACTTGCTCGCCAATGGATCCTCTGCAGTGAATGGGTGTCATTAGAATGAGAGTCCAAACAGCTGATTAAAACATCCCAATTTGACTCCAGTCCATCAATTAATTACAAATGTCTTTGTAATAAATCCATCAAGATGTTTTTAACTTCAAACCATTGCTTCTGGCTAAAGTCCCCTATCCGTAAAATTGCTTTATCCAGTGAAAAAAGTTGTCTCGTCTGAATCAGGAGAGAAATATGCAGAGATCAAGCACTGTTTACAAGCGAAAACAGTTTATAACAGTTCTAAACAAATACAGTTTGTCACTGGATTTTGTTGTGAGAGGACAACAGGGGATGGACTTTGTCACTGAAGGAAGTGTTATTACAGATTTTATCCAGAAGCAACAGTTTAAAGTTAAAATGCCTTAATGATGGATCTCTTTTTTACAAACACACAGCTTTTCACAATATATTAATTGATGGACTGGAGTCATGTGGATTACTTGTGGATTATTGTGATGTTTTTATCAGCTGTGTGGACTCTCATTCTGACGGCACCCATTCACTGCAGAGGACCCAATAGTAAGTGCTGTACTGTATTGCAATATTTCTCCAGTCTGTTCTGTTCTGACGAAACAAACTCATCTACATCTTGGATGGCCTGAGGGTGAGTACATTTTCAGCATTTTTTTTTTTCATTTTTGGGTGAATTATTCCTTTAAAGCTCCTTTTGCACTAGGTCCATGACAAATAAAGCTGTTTTTATTTCTCATTCTTTACTAAAGTGCACACTATGTGTTACCTGCAGTTGATGAAGTTTGGGGCTGGGTTAAAGGGCATATCCTCCATGGGGTCAGGTTTGTCTTTGTTCTCTCCTCCCATGACCATCCACTCTTCCTTTTTCTCATTTTCAAACACAGCCCACTGCTGAGAGGCACACATCAGCAGAAGGAAGTCCGCTGCAACAGAACATTTTGTAAACATTTTATGTATTTTGGAGGGGCCTCAGATTACACTATATCTACCTTATTTTTCAAAGCAGAATTCAATAGCCGCTAATGGTAAATAACCAGAAGAACAGCAGAGCAGTAACAAATGGTGAAACTATTTCCACTACAAACCAGTGTTTTTATGATTCTGACAAGACAGACAGACAGACAGACAGATAGATAGATAGATAGATAGATAGATTTACCATTTAGATTACCATTCTGCAAAATTAAGCAGGATAAAAAAAAACGGATGACGCAGTTAAAAATATGCCCACTCATTTCTTATTTACTTACCCCCATGTCATCCAAGATGTTCATGTCTTTCTTTCTTCAGTCGAAAAGAAATAAAGGCTTTTGAGGAAAACATTCCAGGATTTTTATCCATATAATGGACTTCAATGGGGATCAAGGGGTTGAAGGGTCAAGGGGTCCAAACTGCAGTTTCAGTGCAGCTTCAAAGGGCTCTACACGATCCCAGCTGAGGAATATGGGTCTTATCTAGCGAAACGATCAGTCATTTTCTACAGAAGATACAAATTTATATACTTTTAACCACAAGTGCTTGTCTGGCACTAGCTCTGCGATGCGCGACTGCAAATTCATGTATTACGTAATCCCGTTGCAAAGGTCACGCACGGTTAGCTCTTCGTCTGTGTACTCCAGTTCAGAAAGGTAGTGTAGGGTGAAAAACTCCATCTCATTTTCTCCTCCAACATCAAAATCGTTGTTTTACCTTTTTTTCTAAAGGGCGTTTGACTTTCTTTGCACGTTCGCTTTGTAAACACTGGGTCAGTGCTTCCGCCTATGTCACGCGTGACCTTTCCAACGTGACTAGTAATGCGTGAGGTCGAGCTAGTGCACGATGAGCATTTGTGGTTAAAAAGTATATAAATTTTTCATTTTGCTAGACAAGACTCTTATTCCTCGTCTGGTACAGTGTAGAGCCCTTTGAAACTGCATTGAAACAGCAAATTTGGACCTTCAACCTGTTGGTCCCCATTGATGTCCACTAAATGGAGAAAGATCCTGGAATGTTTTCCTCAAAAATCTTATTCGACTGAAGAAAGAAAGACATGAACATCTTGGATGACATGGGGGGGGTGTTAATTAGCTCACTTATTTTGGAAGTGAGCTAATCATTTAAGCCTCAAAATTGAATTTAAGTCACTGTATTTGATAAACTAGGTTTTGATGTTCTTTTGGGTTTAAATGATAAAACAACTGTTCTGTTCAAAACAGAACACTGAAAAGTCATTGTTCTTAGAAAAATTCTAGAACAATTTGTTTGCAGATGCCACTTGATTTGATATTTTATAGTCCAATGTAACAGCAGTCATACATTTTTTTAATGTGGCTTAAGTGTCCATATACGTTTTGAGGCCATTATAGGTAGGATAACTGGTGAGTAATTATATTGCTGTTCTGTTGGTTGTTCAGTTGAAGGTGTCACTTACATATGAGGTTCCTAGAGTTGGGGATGGTGTAGAAGTCAGGTAAGTAGATCCATTTAACCAGAGCTGAATGGATAGTTACAGATGTTTTCCATCTCCAAGGGTAATCTATAGCCATGTGAGACAGGTCAGGTTACTTACAGAGAAAACTTGTATTAATACTAAGCAGCATAGAAAGCACAGACAATTAATCTGTGGTAATTGTTGGTCACTGTACACATGCATCAGACAGCTGTCTATAGATGGTCGCCGTGATTTTGCCAAGTAAGACATGTTCCTGGATCAACATTTTTGTTCATCCTGGGTCAACATTACTGTCCAAAAATATAGACCTAACCCAATCCCTTCCCCTAAACCTAACCCTACCCATAATTTATTCCTAAAATCAGAGGGAAATGATAGGTGAATAACAAGGGTGGTGAAGCATCTAACCCTGATTGTAAGCCTAAAACTGACATTTCTTGAAAACTTATCCCTCAATTCTGATTGGTTGATTGGAATGTTGTTCCAGGATCAACAAGGATGTTGATCCAGGAACATGTTGTCATTGGTGAAATCACATTCACCGTCTATAGATATTGCAGTGTTTTGCTGTTACGCACCATAGCTGGCAGCCAAGCTGACTTACACTGGTTTTAGGTCAAATAAAGTGAAGTCAAATTTATTTGTATAGTGCTTTTCTCAATACACATAGTTTCAAAGCTTTACAGAAAACGTCATGTTAATATTAATAGCATCTTAATATCTTAATGCCTTATAGTCGAATTTAGCAGGGTGAAAATGCTACAAGCAGTTGACATATGCTATATATATAATACATCATCCTATGCGAGTATACCATGTTTGAATGAGGATAAAGTTAGATATGCTAGTGTACCCAATTTTATATAAAGAGCTGGGCAATAATATAGTTAGATTTAGCAAAAAAATAAAATAAATAAATCAGGCATTTGAGATAGTACCGTATATATCTCTTTATGTGAGTGTACTGTAAGCATGCAAAGATTGGATATAACATATACCCAAACTTTATATAGAGTTAATATAGTCACACTTTCCGATGATATAACAATCAAGCGGTTGATATTTGCTATATAATACCTCACTTTACATGAGAGTACAGTATGTACCTGGGTAAGGTTGAAAAAACGGTATAATAGTTGTAGAATTTGTTATTAATTATTTATTTGTTAATTAAATCAAGTTTTGGACACTCAGACCAACAGCCCAATCAGCTAAACACCAGCTTGGCTGTTAAAAACAGTTAATCTTTTAAAAATGCATCTCAAGAGTCTTGTGTCCTGTTCCATTTCATTGCCAGAACTTTTTTTTTTAAACCAAGAACCCTACTTGTGTGAATGTCCAAACAAAACAAGGCTGTGCAACCCACATATTCCTTTAACGTTAAACAAAAATGATTGCTGTTAAAGTGATATGGTGATATTAATATTCAGCCAGACATCACTATTGTTTTGAATAGAGTGGTAGACTCACCTATACAGAGGGCAGGAGGGATGCCCACACAGAGAACATATTGGTATATCATGAAGACAACCAGAAACAGGCAGTATTTTGACCAGATCTTAGCCATGGCTGCTCTGCGCCGCTGCACCATGATGGCCACCAACCAACAGCCGTGGATAATAACCAGGAAGTTCATACGCTGGCCAATAACATTCATAGTCATGAGGAAGCAGATCTAGAGGTTAAAGTGATGCACAAGTTATCATTACATTTAATATTTGTGCTTTGATAGCAACTGATATTGAGAAATAGTTTGAGATATCAATTCTGAAATATACATAAACATACATATACAGTGGGTATAGAAAAGAATCACCCCCCTTTAAAACACAAATCACATTTTTGTTGCTTTGCAGCCTGAAATGAAGATGGACACAGTTTTTGTTTCATCCAGCTATATTTACTTAGTGCAACTTATAACATCCAAGTGAAAGATATAACATTAACATGTCAAAAAAAACAAACAAAAAAACAAAAACAGAATCGCTGAGTTGGAAAATGGATCAACCCCTTGTGTCAGTATTTTGTTGAACCACCTTTTGCTTTAATTACAGCATTTAGTCTGTTGGGATATGTCTCTACTAACTTTGCACATCTAGATTTTGCAATATTTGCCCACTCTTCTTTGCAGAACTGATCAAGTTCAGTTAAATTTGATGGTGACCGTTTGTGGACTGCAGTCTTCAAGTCATTCCACAGATTTCCAATGGGGTTTAAGTCTGGGCTCTGACTAGGCCATGCAAGGGCATTCACCTTTTCCTCCTTCAACCACTGTGTGGTCAGTTTTGTTGTGTGCTTTGGGTCATTGTCATGTTGGAAGATAAACCTTCTTCCCATTGACAACTTTCTGGCAGAGGGCAGCAGATTTTTCTCAAGAGGGTGACAGTATTTTGCCCCATCCATTTTTCCTTCTATCCTGACAAGTGCTCCAGTCCCTGCGGCAGAGAAACACCCCCATAACAGGATATTACCACCTCCATGCTTTTCTGTAGGAATGGTGTTATTTTGGATGATGAGCTGTATTGGTTTTCCGCCAGACATATTGTTTGGTGTTGAGGCCAAATAATTCAATTTTAGACTCATCTGCCTCAGAATCTTCAAGGTGCATTTTGAAAACGCTCAGTCGTGACTGCATGTGGCCTTTCTTGAGGAGTGGCTTTTTTCTTGCAATCCTCCCATATAAGCCACATTTGTGGAGAATTTGTGATATTGTTGTCACATGCACACAATGACCACTCTTTGTCATAAGTTCCTGCAACTGCTTCAGAGTTGCTGTAGGCCTCTTGGTAGACTCTCTGACCACCCTTACCAAAAAGTAGTATACTTCAAGTTTATTTTAGTAAGTATACTTAAGTAAAGTTCAAGTA